>NC_068300.1:6208154-6282274 GCF_025860055.1 Xyrauchen texanus
TCCTTTTCTCTTTTATAGAGAAATTCCATCCCCAGATAGCACATGTACATCTCTGAGATGTCCGTTTTAGATATTTTTATCTGGAAAGCACTGCAATCTAAGGTGGTTTTCACACTGGGGACATTTGCTGCTGACCGAATTCCAGAGCTATTTTTCCCGGCGCCCCTCGCAGAATGTGAAACACCAAAAACACTTGAAGAATGTGAAAGTGATTTCTCTGTTTCTCATCCACACCTATCACATCGCTTCTGAAGATACTGATTTAACCACTAGAGTCTTATGGATTACTTTTATGCTGATTTATGTTTGTTTGTTTGTTTAGCTTTAAAATGTTGCCACCCATTCACTTGCATTGTATGGACCTACATCTGGGGTTGCATGAGTGTGAATTATCATTTCCCACAATCCACCACGGGGAAGACGTATGAGCTGGGAGTTCACTGCTTCCTTCACTCCTGCAATGTTTTATTTGATTCTGAATGTAGTAAATTACTTTTTGACAAATCATTACTTGATTAATATTACATATAGACAAAACATACAGATACATTTTAAAATGTACTCTTTATTTGATCAAACTTGTTTACTCTTTATATTAACACACAGTATATATTAAAAATGACAAACAGAAGGAAGATTTATTTATTGAAGTTTCTGCACCTTGACAGTCTCATCACGCTCAGCTGTAAACTTCCGCTCTCATAAAAGTCCCATTCAATAATCTCTCAATAAATTACAAATTAATTCAAATTAAACCCAATAATGTAATGACAGTAACGCCACACATTGTAAAGAAGTATGTATTAGAAATTTACTTGAGTGAGAGTAAAAAGTACCCACTTTTAGACATACTCTTAAAGTACATTTCCCCCAAAAACGTTACTCAAGTAAATGTAACAGAGTAAATGTAACGCGTTACTACCCACCTCTGATGGCGAGCCAACCGAACTAGTCTGTAACTTGTGAATTGAATCAATTGTGCCATTAAGTGGTAAGACAATTTTATTAATTCAAAAGTGTCAATTACCTGAAATGATTCATTCAAAAGAGTCAATCAAGTGGCGACCCACCATAGTAAAAACAAAATCTGTTTTTAATATATCCTGGGTCGCATTTCCTTTTATGTTGCATAGTTTTGTTCATGGTTTTCAAGTACAAGGACATGTATCAAGTGACATGATTTTTGTTGTTGACATCAACAAAAGCGACAAGACGTTTTCTCTCCCCCCCTTTTAAAAATGTATGAGCATATTTACTTATATGAGCCCTTTATTATCCCATTTGTTTCCTAATTTCTAACATAATTCAAACAGAACATACATATTACACAGGAGGAAAGGCCCCTTGTTACCATGGTTAGGTCAGTGTAGCTAGTCTTAAATAATAGTAATAATAAAAACAAATGATGGTATTTATGAAAAACGAAATATACTAGATGAAACACATCTTGAAACTTTATTTAAAAATGCCACTGTTGATATAAAATGAGGTCTAATAGATTCTACCTTTAGTTTATTTCACATGAAACTATAAAATTGTGTCAAAATATAAGTTACTTTTACTCATGAAAAATCGAGGTATATGTATAATGATGTATATTGAATTTTCCTCCTCAGTGCTGTTTGGCATGTCAGGGGTGCCTTCTGTTTGAGAGATTTGACTTGACTTCCTCCGTAACGCTTTAAACTAGAAAAGTCTCTGTTAGATAATTTTGTCATCCAATGTATTTAATTTATTTGTTGATCTGCAATCCCCGTCTCGATACGGCTCAGCTGAGGGAAGAAAGAAATGACACAGAGAACCAATGCTATCAAATCCTTCTTCAACGTTTATTGTTTCGGCATTCTGTTATATGGTCCAGAAAAACCACATTCCACTGGACTATGAAATAGTGTTAGATAATTTTGTCATCCAATGTATTTAATTTATTTGTTGATCTGCAATCCTCGTGTTAAGGAGATCTAACCAATCAGCAACGAACTTATTGGGGACGCTGAGATGACGTTAGGTGGCGAGTTAGAAACTTCCCGAACAGTTAGCAAGTGGAGTTAAGAGAAGAACGCGCATCATATCTTCCTGTATCGTAACCTTCATTGTTTATCTTCTGTGTGTGCGTTCATGATAAAAATGTAAGTCTATTTACCTAATTGTGCTTTAGTAATAGTTATCTGCCACATTACTGTTTGGTTGATGTATATTATCGAGCTGTTTATTGCCTTTATTGATATTGGCCTCACGTCGTAGTCGGACTGTCATAAATATAACCGATACAAAGTTATTTAAGTTACTTAAGTTATTTATTTCTGTATACTTTGTTTGTGGTTACTTAGTGCAATGTTAACACTTTAATGAGTGTCAAGTTAATAGTATTCGTCGTATTTTCGTAACCGTGCCAATATGATGACTCAGTGTTTTCTCAGAGACACGGAGGATTCTCGATCCTCAATATATGCGCTTCATTCGACATCTAGCGGTTAATTTCGGTAGTGCAGTCCAAACCCTGATAATTGTATTGGATGTAGAATGACATGTATATTATTATTATGTATGAATACTGTAATCACTTATTGTAATGTTATTCATTTGTTTATTTCAGACCACACACACATACATATACACACTAATACCAAGTAAAGATGAGAAGATTCTGAATCCTGTGATGTGATTTGATTGACACCCTGGGGCGAGCACAATCACCTAATCAGCACATTAACCAAACTCCTCTACATTGTGGTCCTTCGAGCCAGATGTGTGCTTACCACGGAGACAGGATGTCAGAGCAGCCTTTCCACCAGAGTGTGCACCCACGACGTACAACCCAGCCTCCAGTTCATCTCAGAGACTATGAAGTCCAATATCTAACGCAGCGTTCACCTGTGCAGTCCGAGATATTACCTCCTGACTCTCCACTTTTAAGTTCACATGATTACAGCACTGGAGCAGCAGCAGGAGCCACGATTACTCCATATTCCAGAATGATTGCTGGCAGACAACCTGACAGACGGTGGCCAACCACCCCACACTATGAAAGTGATGAAGAAGAGGATGAGGCTTCTCTCACAGATGTTAGACACAGGTTGGAGGTTCAAGACTTAAAACAAGAGAACAGGCAACTGCGTGAAGCTCAGCTGGTCCTTAAAGAGGAAATTCTGCAGTTACAAAATCTTCACAAAGGTATGCAAGATCTAATTATACAACAGCAATCAGTTTCACTAACTCCACAATTACAGCATACAAACCAGACTCCAGTGCCATTACCCAGAAACATATATAGGCCAACTCAGATAGCAGCACCAAGTCCAGCGCCCCGCACTCCACAACCTACACCACGCAGAGTTCAAGTACAACCCAGAGAGAGTTCTTTTAAGCCAGGTGCTGACATTTACACCTTCAAATCAAGCCCACAGCCTGCCACTGCTCATAATCTGCCATATTCTTTTCCACGGGGTGGCTTCATAGCACTATTTGTGCAGAGACATCCTACATGGGCCCACAACCGAAGGTAATGTCGAGTTACAGTGTGGGTCACATGTAGTCCGTCTGCTCACTAAACTCCCTCCAAATTTACGTGCATCATTCAGACGACACATGCCTTATCAATCTGGTGTTGTCTACACTCTACTGGACCTGGCTGAGTGGCTCAAGTTTGAATCCTGGTGCCAAGACTGTGATGATTTAAATTCAAGAAAGGAGCAAAGACGGAAAACGGTTCAGCCAAGATCAGGCCCTGTAGTTAAGTCCAGATTCGCCACTGTTCTTCATGGAGCTGATCAAAACCCTGACACAGCTACACAGGTACTGTCATCCTTCAAACCAACCAAGACAGCACAGAGATCTGAGCAAAGCAGAGTGTTGTGCCCATACTGTGACAGTACAGAGCATTTTCTTAGCCAGTGTCCTATCTTCCAGAAATTCAGCAGAGAAGAGATGATAAAATGGATCAAAGACAACAACCGTTGCTGGAAATGTGGACGGTCACATTTAGCAAAAAATTGCACCCTGAGAAAGCCCTGCCGCCTGTGCAATGGGAAACATCTTCAGATCCTTCACGAAGTTAACGACCGGTCTCAGACAGAGGGTACCTGCCTAGTGAGTTCCACAAATGAGTCCCTGTACCTGGACAGGCCTGAAAGTTCCAAACATGTTCTGCTGAAAGTTGTTCCTGTTGTATTACAACACAAGAATCAAACCCTAAATACCTATGCAGTACTTGACGACGGATCAGAAAGAACCATGCTACTTCCAGCTGCAGCTCAGAAACTAGGGCTTAATGGACAGACTGAGGACCTTGCATTAAGAACAATTCGACAAGATGTCAAGAAACTTCATGGGGCCTCCGTTTCCTTTAGTGTACGTTCAATAGCACAGCCAGGAAAGAGCTACCAAATCCAGAACGCATTTACCTCTGAGCACTTAAGTTTGGCCGAACACTCTTACCCCACTAAAATGCTCCAGCAGAAATACTGGCACCTAAAAGGCATCTCATTGCTGCCCATTCTCAAAGCACATCCCCTCCTTCTAATAGGTGCAGATCATCCCCATCTGATTACCCCTATTGAGCCGGTTCGACTTGGCCCACCTGGAGGTCCAGCGGCAATTAGAACTAGACTGGGTTGGGTGTTACAAGGACCAACCCGCCTTCTACAGCAACAGTTTCATCCTCAGCATTGCCTGCACCTCTCCGTCACACCTCAAATGGAAGAACTTTTCCGGAATGTTGAGAGGCTTTGGCAAGGAGATATCATTCCCCACAAAAATGAAAGACTGGTCACACGATCCAAACAAGATAAGAAAGCAATGGACTTGCTATAAGTTAAAACCACTAGAGTGATGATAGATGGAGTGATGCGCTATGCCACCCCCCTGTTGCGCAAAGCTAACATGCCTCAGCTCAATGCCTCCAAAGACTCTGTCATGCCCAACCTGAGAAACATAGAGCGGCGGCTAACTAAAGACCCTGTAAAGGCATCTGCATACAAAGAAGAGATCAAAAGGCTGGAGGAAAGCAATTATGTGGTCAAACTTAAAACAGACTCTGTTACTACTCAGGAGGAATCATGGTTTATTCCCCATCACATGGTTCACCATAACGGCAAAAACAGAGTGGTGTTCAACTGCTCCTTTGAATACAAGGGGCATAACCTCAACAACTACCTCCTTGCCGGACCTGCACTAGGCCCTTCCCTTTTGGGAGTTCTGTTGCGTTTCAGGGAGCATACTGTCGCAGTGAGTGGAGACATAAAGGGTATGTTTCTTCAGGTCCGCCTACTGCCTGAAGACGGAAATCTACTCCGCTTTGTCTGGCGTGACCTTGAAACAAATATCCCCCCCAGCATTTATGAGTGGCAAGTGCTTCCCTTTGGCACAACCTGCAGCCCTTGCTGTGCCATCTATGCCTTACAGCGTCATGCTTTAGATAATACCAAGCCAAATGACACCCTCAGATCAGCAGTTGAAAGGAACTTTTACGTAGACAACTGCCTAAAGAGCGTAATGTTCCCAGATGAGGCCAAGCAATTAGTGGATGGGTTACGAGAACTTCTTGCCAGTGGTGGCTTTGAGATCCGTCAATGGGCTGCCAACATGCCAAACATCATTGATCACCTACCTAAAGAGGCTCGTTCAGACAGTATTGAGCTTTGGCTGTCACATGACAAAGTTAAACCACAAGAATTCACTCTTGGATTGAGATGGAACTATGACTCAGACATCCTTGGATATAAACACCGCCCATTGCCAGAAACCACACCCACTATGCGCCACATTTATAAAGTGACAGCAAGCCAGTATGATCCTCTGGGATTCATTCTCCCTTTCACCACCCATGCAAAAATCCTGATTCAACAGCTGTGGAACAAACAAAGAGATTGGGATGACCCCATGTTGCCAACAGACCTATTGAAAGCCTGGAACAGGTGGGAGAACGAGCTTCCCTGCCTTTCTGAAGTTACCCTTCCGCGGTGCTATGTCTCAGCAGATATGGACCATTTCAATGTGACAAGACAAATTCATATCTTCTGTGATGCCTCAGAACAGGCATACGGCTCTGTGTCATACCTGAGAACTGAGGACAAAGAAGGCCGGATTCAGCTTGCATTCCTGATTGCCAGATCCAAAGTTGCCCCCAAACGGAAGCAAACTATCCCTAGACTAGAGCTGTGTGCAGCACTTATTGGTGCTCAAATGGCAAAGCTACTAGAAACCGAACTTACAATCGAAATAAGCCAAGTGGTCTTGTGGTCTGACTCACTAAAGTCCTTTCCTGGTTGAAATCAGAGTCCTGTAGCTTTAAAGTCTTCGTAGGGACTAGGATTTCAGAAATCCAAGATCTTGCTGATCAACATGAATTGCGATACGTAGATTCTCTCCGAAACCCTGCAGATGACCTCACAAGGGGTCGCAGCCTAAAAGAACTTGCGTCACCAAACAGATGGAGTCAAGGCCCACCATTCTTACTACAGGCTGAATCAGAGTGGCCAGCTATGCCAGTCCTTCAACCTCCTGAGGATGAAATGGAAAAGAAAAAGAGTGTATTTTGCGGTGTCACCAGAGTATCAAACCCCTTGAACCCCAGCGAGTACAGTACCTGGAAGGACCTTGTTGAAGCCACAGTCAAGCTCAGTCAAAGTGACCCAAACCAATCCAGTCCAGCTACGGCTAAAGACTATGTGAAGGCAGAATGCCTCATCTTCCAGAATATCCAACGTGACAGTTTCTCAGAGGAATATGAATGCTTGAAAGCCAGTAAGCCTGTATCCACTACAAGCCGTTTACTCACTTTATCACCAGAGTTTGATGAAGCCAGTCAGCTTATCACGGGTTGGAGGACGTCTACGTCATGCTGAAGGTCTAGAACTCCAGACAATTCACCCAATAATTCTGGATCCTCACCATCCAGCAACCAAACTGCTCATACAGGACTATGACAGTAAGCTCTGTCACCCAGGAACGAAACGGGTATTTGCCGAAATGAGGAGAAATGTGTGGATACTAAAAGGTCGTGAGGCAATTCGCAAATTCCAGCACAACTGCATAGAATGTCGTAAGTGGAAGGCCAAAGCTGAGGTCCCTAAAATGGCTGATCTACCCCCAGCCCGTCTAAGACTTCACAAACCTCCTTTCTATAGCACTGGGATGGACTGTTTTGGTCCTTTCCCAATAAAAGTAGGACGACGCTGTGAAAAAAAGATGGGGTATAATATTCAAGTGTTTGACTACTCGATGTGTACACATTGAGCTCCTCACATCTGTAGACACAGATTCTTTCCTTATGTCTATGAGGAGATTTATTGCACGTCGAGGCACCCCATCTGAACTGCTTTCTGACCACAGCACCAATTTTCACGGTGGAGAGAGAGAATTAAGAGAAGCTTTAACAAACTGTAGCCCAGAGCTTCAACAATATCTTGCCAAACAACAAATCACCTTCCTCTTCAACCCTCCTAGTGCTCCCCACTTTGGTGGCATCTGGGAGAGAGAAATCCGATCCCTCAAGAATGCCCTCCGTACAGTAGTAGGTTCACAAAAAGTGACAGAGGAAGTGCTTCAAACTGTGCTTATTGAGATAGAGGGAATTCTCAATAGCAAGCTCCTAGGATATGTCTCCTCCAATGTAGCTGACCTGGATCCAGTCACCCCAAATCTCCTGCTCATGGGGCGGCCAGAGAGCTCTCTACCTCAAGTGATGTACCCCGCTACTGAGCTCATAGGACGGCGTAGATGGAGACAGAGCCAAGTCCTTACTGATCATTTCTGGTCAAGCTTTATGAGAAACTACTTGCCTAACCTCCAGTTACGTCAGAAATGGCATGCAGACACTAAACCCCTTACAGTCGGATCTGTTGTGATGTTGGTTGACCCTCAGTTACCCCGTGCCCTCTGGTTAATTGGGAGAGTAGTCAGGACATTCCCTGGGGCTGATGGACATGTAAGGTCTGTAGAAATCAATGTTAAAGGCAGGTTATATATGCGGCCTGTTGCCCGTCTCATCCTTTTACCAGAGATTACTGACATTTAGAAACTTAGATGCAGGAACAAATATGCCCTGCATATTTGGGGGCGGCGATGTTAAGGAGATCTAACCAATCAGCGACGAACTTATTGGGGACGCTGAGATGACGTTAGGTGGTGAGTTAGAAACTTCCCGAACAGTTAGCAAGTGGAGTTAAGAGAAGAATGCGCATCATATCTTCCTGTATCGTAACCTTCATTGTTTATCTTCTGTGTGTGCGTTCATGATAAAATGTAAGTCTATTTACCTAATTGTGCTTTAGTAATAGTTATCTGCCACATTACTGTTTTGGTTGATGTATATTATCGAGCTGTTTATTGCCTTTATTGATATTGGCCTCACGTCGTAGTCGGACTGTCATAAATATAACCGATACAAAGTTATTTAAGTTACTGAAGTTATTTATTTCTGTATACTTTGTTTGTGGTTACTTAGTGCAATGTTAACACTTTAATGAGTGTCAAGTTAATAGTATTCGTCAGTATTTTCAGTAACCGTGCCAATATGATGACTCAGTGTTTTCTCAGAGACACGGAGGATTCTCGATCCTCATTATATGCGCTTCATTCGACATCTAGCGGTTAATTTCGGTAGTGCAGTCCAAACCCTGATAATTGTATTGGATGTAGAATGACATGTATATTATTATGTATGAATACTGTAATCACTTATTGTAATGTTATTCATTTGTTTATTTCAGACCACACACACATACATATACACACTAATACCAAGTAAAGATGAGAAGATTCTGAATCCTGTGATGTGTTTTGATTGACACCCTGGGGCGAGCACAATCACCTAATCAGCACATTAACCAAACTCCTCTACACCCTGTCTCATTACGGCTCAGCTGAGGGAAGAAAGAAATGACACAGAGAACCAATGCTATCAAATCCTTCTTCAACGTTTAATGTTTCAGGATTCTGTTATATGGTCCACAAAAAACACATTCCACTGGACCCCCACCAATGAAATAGTTCTTTACCTTATATGGGGGTGACATAAATGTTTGAGCTACGTGTGAAACGTGAGAGTAGAGAGAAAAAACACATTCCTAAAGAACACATCCTTTGAACAAGAAGAAGCTTTGCTTTGTGATGACACAGCAAGCTACATCACCCAGAGAAGTTGTTAAGAAGCATTAATTAATCCACAGTCTCACTAGAATTTAAATTGGTCACTTCAGTTTTGAGGTCTGCACTCCGAGATATCGAAGGAAACCCGATTGTTGCACACGCGCGCCAGAGAGAAGAGCAGATCATGATCGCGAGCTCGTTACACTCGTGCGAAAGTGCAGATTGAGAAGCCTTTAGCTGATTGCGAGATTATCATTAAATCTACAGACCTGAATAGGGTATCACTTGGGCGGCTGCCGAAATATCTTCAATGGGAGAACCATGGCATTGTTCTTTCCCTGCTGTCCACGACCCAGTCCAAATAGACCACCAGTTGAGAAACACTACTTTAACACACACTCACTTAAGTCAGACCCCCTCGCCTCTCTCTGACATTTTCTGCACTGCATGTGTGTGTTGCGCAAGTTGATGAGTCTGACAGTCGAGGAGGAAAGGAGATGCGCATGCGCAGGTGAGATTATTTTTTTTCTCAATACCATAGATAAGCAAATGTACATAATATGAAAACCATCAATTTTCATACCATGGTATACCATGAAACCGGTATACCACTGCAACCCTTTTACATGTGTTGCGTGTGGACGAGGGTAGAATGTGTGCTTCTTCTGTTGTTTCACTTTGACTCGGTTAAGCTCGGGTGATGACGGTAGGACGTTTCCTTGCTCTGTTGGCGGGCAGTACGGCGGCTGATTCTCTGAGGGTTGGCGGACATATCGGCGAAGTTGACTCGGTTGAAGGAAGAGAAATCATCTTAATTTCTGCAGGAAAAAGGGTGAGACGTGGATTGCTCAACGGCCTCCTTCGGATCCGTCAGTGTACTCGTTGGAACACCGAGAAATCTCGGCTCGTCCAGAAAGATGGAGATTGTATGGCCAAAGTTCAGGTATGTACATTATTTCCTTGGACAACGAGGCTACACCTGGGAGATGCAGGGCTGCAATTACACGTGGTGCATACTGTCGCTGGAAGCAAAGCTTAGAAGGATCTCTGAGGTATTATAGTCTCGATGATGTCATGGTTGAAGGGTGTGTTCTGTTGTGTTTCATCTAACAGGAGTTGAGAGTTCAATCCTTCACAATTACATACATAGGTGTAAAGTGAGCAAGGCTTGATGGGATCTGTAGTCTGTTTGGACTCCCTTTGTTTTGTGTTATCAGGCTTTGAGTGTTCCTACAGGCTGATGTCAGGATTTATGACTGTACTGTATGTAGTCCTGCCTTTGTCTCCTATCTGAGTACATGAGGCCCAACACTAATTTTAGTCAATTCAGACACTAGACACAACCTCAAATTATGAATGATGGGCTTTAATAATGACATCAGAAGTATGTTAACACACAGCAGGCAAGTCAAAATACACTTGAAATAATCAGTTTAACAAAATATTGTATTATTTATCTTATCATTAAAATGGGGGAAGAGGTTTTGCAGATACCGGACACCATACTGGGACCTTATAAGAGCTGTTGGTGTGCAAGATTAGCTGCCAATAGAGCTGAACAATTAATCTTTCAAAGATCACAATCTCGATTAGATATTAAGCAATTTCGGATTTGGGTCGGGGCATAAAATCTAACGGTATAATTCGGGCTGGGAAGGCTCGGACCACACATCTCGGGTACGGGTCATGTTTAATTTTAACTCTTTCCCCGCCAGCATTTTTTAAAAAAAGTTGCCAGCCACCGCCAGGGTTTTTGACGATTTTCGCTAAACTTTAATGGCCCGCAGAATATTTTCTTCCATGAATATATGAAGACGCTATATTTCAAAATAAAGATCTGAGCCTCTGCTTTTAGGCAAAAAAAAACTATTTTATTTTATCTTCATTTGTTCTTTTTTTATTGCCACTTGAACAGAGGTAGGTTTTGTCAAAAAACAACATTTCAGACAAAAAGCTGAGAAAAAGGCATGTTTATGTCTGATATTTTGAGCTTCTCATACTCCACTTCTTCATGTTTGAGACGATCGCACTCTGTTTCCTTGATCAAAGAGTTGCGTACTCTTTCAAAACATGCGCAGGGGTCTTCCTTACCGTATACCACCTAAAACACGGATACCCGGAAAATTCCGTGTTTGGCGGGGAAGCGTTTTTTCATAAAACACGGAACATTCCGTGTTTGGCGGGGAAAGAGTTAAGACCCCTGCAGACCTCTACTGCTTAGGCAAATCTTTCCATGTGTATGTAGATTACTTAATTGGCTGAAATTCTTCCCACATGAAGAGCATTGGTATGGTTTCTCTCCAGTATGGATTCTCTCATAAATATTTTGGTTTTGTGGCTGAGTGAAAGTCTTTTCAAAGTGTGAGACAAACTTTTTTTGGTTTCCTTCCCCTTGTCCCCTCCCTCATCCAGGTAGACAGGGATGACCTGCCAGCAGATGGGGGGTCATGTATTTTCAGGGTTTGTGGCGCGGTGGTCATGTAGTGGGCTAAAGCACAGAAATAGTAAGCAGAAGGTTGATGGCCACTGTGTGCACTGTAAGTCACTTTGGATAAAAGCGTCTGCCAAGTACATCAATGTTTTTCCAGTGTGAGCACTTGTAAGGTTTCTCTCCATTGTGAATTCTCTTGTGTTTTTTCAGGTGTTGTGATCGAGTGAAACTCTTTCCAAAGTGTGATCACTTGTAAGGTTTCTCTCCAGTGTGAATTCTCTCATGTGTTTTCAGGCTAGCTAAGTGAGTGAAACTCTTTTCACAGTGTGAGCACTTGTAAGGTTTTTCTCTAGTGTGAATTCTCTTGTGTTTTTTCAGGTGTTGTGATCGAGTGAAACTCTTTCCACAGTGTGAGCACTTGTAAGGTTTCTCTCCAGTATGAATTCTCTCATGTGTTTTCAGGCTAGCTAAGTGAGTGAAACTCTTTTCACAGTGTGAGCACTTGTAAGGTTTCTCTCCAGTGTGAATTCTCTCGTGTGTTTTCATGTTATATGAGTGAGTGAAACTCTTTTCACAGTGTGAGCACTTGTAAGGTTTCTCTCCAGTGTGAATTCTCTCATGTGTTTTTAGGTTTTGTACCTGAATGAAACTCTTTCCACAGTGTGAGCACTTGTAAGGTTTTTCTCCGATGTGAATTCTCTCATGTGTTTTCAGGCTAGCTAAGTGAGTGAAACTTTTTCCACAGTGTGAGCACTTGTAAGGTTTCTCTCCAGTATGAATTCTCTCATGTGTTTTCAGGCTAGCTAAGTGAGTGAAACTCTTTCCACAGTGTGAGCACTTGTAATATTTCTCTCCAGTATGAATTCTCTCATGTGTTTTCAGGCTAGCCAAGTGAGTGAAACTCCTTTCACAGTGTGAGCACTTGTAAGGTTTCTCTCCAGTGTGAATTCTCTCATGTGTTTTCAGGTGTTGTGACTGAGTGAAACTCTTTCCACAGTGTGAGCACTTATAATGTTTCTCTCCTTTATGAATTCTCTCATGTGTTTTCAGGCTAGCTAAGTGAGTGAAACTCTTTCCACAGTGTGAGCACTTGTAAGGTTTCTCTCCAGTGTGAATTCTCTCGTGTTTTTTCAGGTATTGTGATCGAGTGAAACTCTTTCCACAGTGTGAGCACTTGTAAGGTTTTTCTCCAGTGTGAAATCTCTCATGTGTTTTTAGGTTTTGTACCTGAATGAAACTCTTTCCACAGTGTGAGCACTTGTAAGGTTTTTCTCCAGTGTGAATTCTCTTGTGTATTTTCAGGTCATGTGATCGAGTGAAACTCTTTCCACAGTGTGAGCACTTGTAAAGCTTCTCATTTGTGTGAGTTTTCAGGTGTTTTCTTAAGTTTGTATCCACAACAAATGTTTTACCACACTGATCACATTCAAATGGCCTTTCCCCAGAGTGACAGTGGAGATGATCTTTAAAATGGCCTACAGATGTTAAACTTTTTCCACACTGATGGCATGTGTAAGGTCTCTCTCCTGTGTGAACTCTCATGTGTGTTTTAAGATGAAATGTATATGTAAAATGTTTTCCACACCGAGAGCAGGTGAAAGTATTTTTGGCAGTTCTTTGAGACTTTTTTGGTGGACAATTCTTTTTAGTCTTTGAACAACTCAAATAATTTTCTCCAGTTTTGGAAATATGAACTTTCTGAAATTTCTCATCCACTTCATTCAGCTCTTGAATATCCCCGTTCACCTTCATCAGGTCTAAAACACAATAAGAGGGACAAATGTTAAAAGAAAATAAATTGAACCCTAATTTAATAGCAAAAAGTACATTTTTATAATATTTTTGATATATTACACCAATTGAATTTAATACAGTAACTGCATTTCATGATTATGGTCTAGATTGAATTAGCCTCAGTCACAGAAAAACAACATGAAGTTGAACACAAATGAATGATTCTTATGAGCCAGCTCTGTTGAAACTACAGCGCAAAACACACAGTGCTTCCAGTATAGTCTGATGAATAAATTATTTTTCCACAGTGAGTACAGACTCCACAACTTCAAAGGTGCAAGTTGATACAACTTGAATGAAATAATTTGTATTGCTACCAAAATGTCATAAAAATGTTTTATTTCATGAATCAAACTACATGTTTATTATAAAACAAAAATGTTGTATCTTTTTAGAAATTAAGACGTCTTCTCTGCGTACACAATAGATGTAGTACGTTGCTCTGAGCCACTAATCCAGAGTCAGCTTTTCTCATCCTATTCTCCTACTTACAGGGAGGTGTCTCACAGAGCAGGTCGGCAGCATAAGTCAATGAACTGAGCGAGTATTTCACCCTGTGTATCATGTTGTGGAGAGTGGAAGACTAGTCTTATAATCCCTCCGCCTAAATGCGTTTACTGATTTTTTGCACATTTGTATTCCTGATTTCTCGCAACACAGAGACAGTAGAAGTGTACAAAAGCAACGCGTTATTTTTTATTTAAATGTAACTCCGATATTATGGTCTAAAATAAAAAATATTGCGTTACTTGAAAAAGTAATCTGATTACGTGACACGTGTTACTTTTAGCGCATTACCTCCTACACCGGTTGTAAAAACCAAAACCTGTCAAGAATCGAAACCTTTGATTTCTTGAAATGTGCCGATGGACTAGCCCATCTTTTCTATTTTCAAACAGGATTATCAAATGTGAATAAATGGATGTTATCATATAGTATGTTATATTCTCCTGGCAATAAAAATGAAAGAAAACGTGAACAGAATTATTCTTCATGAAAGCAGCAAATTAAATATTGTAAAATATTTTTAATAAGAATTGCCATTTTCTATTCCATGAATTAGACGAATATAATTTGTATAATATTTGTCTCAATACATGCGTTTGAGTTTTACATGACATGCCATGCAAATCAAAACTGTAGATTACATGCTTTGTTATTAGTTATCTGTCTAGTATTTTATTAGCAGTAAATATTTGCCATTAACCTATGTTGCCCCTAAGCTGAATAACATTGATTATTTTTCCCCCAGCTATAAAGGGCACCTGCACACAGTGTGGCCAATCATTTACATTTATGCATTTGGCAGACGCTCCAAAGTGACTTAGCGCACTTAATACAGGGACAATCCCCCCAGAGCAACCTGGAGTTAAGTGTCTTGCGCAAGGACACAATGGTGGTGACTGTGGGGATTGAACCAGAAACCTTCTAATTAACAGTTATGTGCTTTTAAAAAAATAAAACACATGTACATAAGTATTCCAAATCTTTGCCAAGACACTCAAAATTGAGCTCAGGTGCAGTTGATTGGACATGATTTGGAAAGGCACACACCTGTCTATATAAGGTCCCACAGTTAACAGTGCATGTCAGAGCACAAACCGAGCCATGGAGTCAAAGGAATTGTCTGATGACCTCTGAGGTACTCTTCCTCCCATTGCTCGCTAGATAGCGTCAATGTGGTCGAACCACTTCCACTTTTCCTTGATGGTTCTGTAGTCACATTTATGATTTTTTAATTTTCCGTAACTGTTGGCAAGTCCGGTGGTAGCCGTGTGTGGCCAACAGCTGAGACACTTCCTGAAAGACTTTTCCCATTTTGAGTCATTTCGTTTGTCGCTAATGAGAGGAATGTCTGCACCTTGTTTATTGAACACAACGTGGTTTTGCGCTCAGCCATTTCTTTTTACAATTTGAAAGTCGAGTGAACAAATGATACTGCTATCGCTGTAGCCAACTTTAAAACTAGCGGGTTGATGTCCCGTGTAGCAAATCCAGTGACACTTGTAGTGACAATTCTCTCTGACCAATCAGTGATCTGCAGGGTTTTGACATCACATGTAGAATCGGCACGGCTCGCTTGGAACCTTGACCGAGGTGGTACTAAAAAAAGAATCCCGTACCAGGTACTATCCACAGTGGAAAACCACCAAAAAGCGAGCAGAGTCGAGTTGTACTGGGCAGTGGAAAAGCCCCATAAGTTTGGTGTATCTAGGACTTATGGTTTTTGCTGAAAATACACTTTTAAGGTAGAAAAAAAATAATGGTACATGGTACATTGGTACATAGTACATTTTCTTTTTCTTTTGTTTCTGCACTTTTTAATTATGCTGTATTAAACTGATTAATGACTGATGTATTCCATCCTGAAATCAGAAACTTTCCCTTTGAAATCTGAATGCAACTAGATCACACAATATAATAAGAAACATACCAAAAGGAATAAAATCATCATCATCATCGCTCTGTTGTTTCACTGCTGTGGATTCTCCTCTCATCTTCATCAGGTTCCTGCAGTCCAGAAGCTTCACTGAACACATCTTCATCTTCAATGGTATCTGCAGCATCTGCTGGTCTCCAGCGTTACAGAGAGTTGTCTGACACTCTGTGGAGGTTTGATCATCATCTTCTCCTTCTCTTTGTTGTTCCTCTGCTGTGTTTTCTTCATTTATCTCCTCCAGCTTCACTTCAATCTTCACAGGTATCTGCTGTTCCTCAACTTTACAGACAGAAGCCAGACACTCGGTGGAGGTTTGATCATCATCATCTTCTCCTTCTCTTTGTTGTTCCTCTGCTATTTTTTCATCTTTTATATCCTCCAGATTCACTTCCATCTTCACTGGTATCTGTAGCATCTGCTGTTCTTCAGTGTTACAGACAGAAGTCAGAGACTCTGTGGAGGTTTGATCACCCTGATTACCGTCAGTAGAACAGAGTAAAGTGAGCTGTGAATCCTGTGTGTCTCTGGATCTCTGTTCAGAGAGTTTGTCCAGCAGTCGCTGTGGTGTGGACTGATCTCTGCCGCTCCACACTGAATCCTGACATTCTGTGGAGGTCCCATCGGTCACACACACTGAAGATTGACAGGAAACCTTTTCCAGCTCCTGACAAACACAACACAATCACATCTGTACCGTTCATCATATCACATCATTTAAAAGCTTACAATCTCAACTTTAAGGATGAAATGAATGTTTAACCTGTAACCTGTCGTCTCTCTCCATCAGTTTTGACTTCAGTGACGTCACCTCTTTCTTCAGCTGAGATATCCAGCATCTTTAAGGAAATCATACAGTTAAAAATTAAGAGATCACAGCAAAAATGATCAGTTTCTCTGGATTTACCATTTATAGGTATTTGTTTCAGTAATGAAAATGTGTTTTATTCTATAAATTACTGATAACATTTCTCCCAAATTCTAAATAAAAATATTGTCATTTAAAGCATTTATTTGCAGAAAATGAGAACTGGCAGGTACGGATTAACCACCGGGCCGATTGGGCAGTTGCCCAGGGGTCTCTATTATAAATCCATGTAAATGTCAGCCTTATGTGAAATACCATTTGTTCGGCCAAACGAGTGTTGGACAACAGCAGCGCGAGCAAGTGACTGATGGGACAAGCTCAGGGAATCTGCGTCTCACAGGTGCAGTGCGTTTATTTGAAGGACTACAGAAAACAGCATCTGATTCACAAAACGCTTCCAAACACAAAGATAAGGTGCAGTTTACCCTGGCTGTGTACAAAGCTGATGGTTTAAATTCATACAAGCAACAGAATTTGTGCAACAGTATAAAGGACTTTAAAATGTTTAAGTCCTGCATGCATTTAATGATAAGGAGAAAGGTGCCTTAATACCCTAAATATGTGCACGGTAAACTGACAAGAGTTCAGGGAATAATGTGCATAGTGAGCTATGAGCCTAAATAGCATCAATTCCTCTTTGCAACCTGAACTGCATCAAAATGTCGATTTGTGAAAACCCTCAATGCAGCTCAACAAATGGTGAAACAGAACACAAGTGTCTAGAGATACATTAATAAATATTGAAATTATTTTTAAATTAGTAGTGTCTAAATAAATGTGACAGTCTTGCACAACGAATTGTAAAACAGAACGCAGATGGAACACAGGTGTTGAGTGTATTCACATATATTAAAGTTCTCTTAAACTTAGCACAGTGTCTAAAAATAAATTCAACTGCGCAATAAGATGAAAATATAGCTGCAAGCAGCAATGCAATTCCTCCTAAAAATGGCAAATCATTTAAAATTGATCAGTAGATAGTTGGGATTAAACCCTCCCAATGGAGGAATCCAAAAAACCTGTCTTTCTGACTTAATACTAAACGAAAGGTTTTCAGTGTACAGGAAAATCCATCATGCCGTACCTTATAGATCCTTGAGGCTTTTTTGTTCCCAATGAGAAATGAGGCATGTATATTAAGTTTCAGAAGAATTGAATAAATGGGGTGGAAATGTCATCACTTTGAAAATGGGACATTTGGGCATGGCTTGTAGCACCCCCTAAGGGTGAATGTGGGCCATTCTTGGAGTGGGGTTTCCTGTTGGCCTGTAGTATCAATGTACACAATTAGAAAATTTACCAGAAAATGGGACATTTAGGCATGGCTTGTAGCACCCCCTAAGGTCGACTGTGGTTCATTCTTTGTTTGTGGGTTACCGTTGGCCTGTAGTATCAATGTACAAAATTAGAAAAACTTTTACCTGAAAATGGGACTTTTGGGCATGGCCTGTAGCACCCCCTAAGGGCGAATGTGGGCCATTTTTTGCACAGTACTTCAGAGTGATGTCATCTTGAAAAATGTTAGGTTTGAAAAACCTTCAGTCAAAATGACATTTAATTTATTGACACATATATATTGAGGCATTGTATGCATTTACATAAATACGCCCCTTTCAGCCATTTTGTGTTGTATTAATTTTTACTAAGTAACAAATTGAAAGACATCAATTCTACACATGGGTACCAAATATCAAGTCAATTGGAGCTATGGTTTAGGGAAGATTTTTGTAGGTTTTCCCAATTTTCACTGTACAGGAAAATCTATCATGGTGGAAATTATGGGTCCTTGAGGCTTTTGTTCCCCATGAGAAATGAGGCATGTACACCAAGTTTCAGAAGAATTGGACAATTGGGGTGGAAACGATATAATTTTGAAAATGGGACTTTTGGGTGTGGCCTGTATCGCCCCCCTATGGGCGAATGTGAGCCATTCTTTGCATAGTACTTCAGAACTAGAAAAAAAAAGGTTTGTCAAGACAGACTTTGATGTTGGCTTGAGAAAGGCCGAACCTTGAACCAAGACTGGAACTCGATGATAACAATAAAACAAGATCACTTCAAAAATATGAAATATATGCAATTACTTGAAAATTATTGAAGCTCTCCATGTCATTATTCCACATACGGCATTCACTAAAATTTTCACTTTGTCCTAAGACTTCATTTTATGCATTGTACAAATAAGTGAATGTTAAAGGGTTATTTGATCATTTCCTCACCCTCATGCAGTTCCAGATGTGTATGACTTTCTTCTGCAGAAATTTAATGAAGACGTTTAGAAGAATATCTAAGCTCTGTTGATCCATTCAATGGAAGTAAATGAGAAGTGGTGAGATACAGATCAATAATAAAGTTATTTTTACTATAAATCTCTACTTTCACTATCATAAGATGGCCGTAATCCGCTAAAACCAGGGTGTAAGGTCTGACAAACAAAAGCTTAAACTTTAAAGACTGACTACTGCTTGTGGACTTAGAAAAAGTGTATTATGACTTGAACCATCAAGTTAATATTTAAAGGAAAAAAAGAGTGCCTAAAAATGCCAAAACCAAATTTAAGACGAGGCGAGTTGTCGGATATCGTGCCAGCAAACCAAACCTGCCTGGAGGGAAAGGGCGCTGGTAGCGCTGATAATACTTCAGAAATATTGAAGGAACTTAAATTATTTCGATTTTGAAACGGCAGAAAACTTTAGTGTGCTGAGGAAGGAGGTGAGTGATTTAAAACTGAACTTTGAAGAATTAAAAACAAGGGTGAATGACGCCGAACAGAGGATTGCGGATAACGAGGCCCGAAACATGGATTTGAAGGTGCTGTTTCATCTAATGCGCAAACAAAAGTACCTTGAGGAGAAGTGTGAGGGTCTGGAAGGCCGTTCACGGAGAAATAATTTAAGAATTTACTCTCTACCGGAGAAAACAGAAGGAAGTAACATGATTGAGTTTATAGAAAAGCTTATTCGTGAGCAGCTTAATATCCGGGAAGAGATTTACATTGAAAGGGCGCATCGCGCCGCAGCAACAGGTGTTTCTACGGGACGTGCCGCGGACTTCACCATATCAATTATCGTCTGTTTCCGCAGTTTTAAGGAGAAACAACGAGTGCTATATGCTGCATGGTCTCTAAAGGATATTCGGATCAAGGATCAACGGATATATTTTGATGAGGATTATACTACCGACGTTTTTAAGGAGCGTGTAAAATACAGGAGTGCAAGGAAACAAATCCAGGAGCGAAAAATCAAGTCTCGCATTCTCTACCCTGCAAAACTCATGTTGTTTCTGCAGGATGGAAAGACTAAGATTTTTGAAAATCCACGAAAAGCAGCTGAGGGTCTAAAGGACTTTGGTGTAACGATGGAAGTCCCAGGACAAGAGCCGGATTGGGACTCAGCGCTGCGGGCTGTAGGATGGCAGTCCCCCCGCAGTAGGAGCAAACATGCTCCCGCTGGGGAAATAACAGCTAGCGTTGAATCTCTTCGACTTTCCTTGGATAGTTATGAGCATGATAAGACACACGACGAATAAGGTACGTGGAGATTAGGCCTACATTGTGGCAAGCGCTAATTTGTATAATTGAGTGCAATGTCCGCAGTGTGTGAACATACCTTACAAGTTGATAATTCAGAAGGATGTGAATATGACCATGATGAACTGGACTCGGAGTCAAATTTATTTCCAAATATAAATGATATATGTAAATACTATACAGACGCAGAATTTACTAGTAATATAGAAACGGCTGGTTCATTTTCTCTTATTCATTTGAACTGTAGAAGCCTGTATTCAAATTTTAGTAAAATATATGATTATTTGAACACATTACAAAATAAATTTTGGGGGGTTGCTTTATATGTTAGTATTGATCTGAAATGTAAAATAATTGAGTGTATGACTACTGCAACAGAAGATTTAATGGAATGTTTAACTGTTGAGATTGAAATGAAGAAACAGAGGAATATTGTTGTAACATGCACATATAGAACTCCAGGGTCTAGCATTACAGCATTTAATAACAAGCTGGAGCAATTATTAGTTGGGATGAATGAAAATAAAGTATCTATAATTTGCGGGGACTTTAATATAAATCTCTTGAATGTGTCTAATCATACTGGTAGTTTAGATTTTCTTGATTTAATGTATAGCAGAGGTCTTTATCCTACCATTACTAGGCCTAGTCGAATAACTTCCAGTTGTGCCACATTAATTGATAACATTTTTGTAAATATATTTGAAAAAACGGTCAAAAGTGGTCTTTTGTTAAATGATACAACTGATCATTTACCGATTTTTGTAACTCACCTCTGTGAAGTAAAAATAAAGAAAGAAAAGTCAAGTAAAGTTATTAGGTTAAGAACGGAGGAAAGACTAAATAGATTTAGGGATGATCTTATGAAAGAACAATGGGACAATGTTTATAGTACAAATAATGTTAATAAGGCTTATGAATTATTTTTTTAAAAGTATCTATGGTTATATAATAAAAATTGCCCAATAAAAATATTGAATGATAAAGTCAGAAATAATAAAAAACCTTGGTTAACGAAGGGTATATTGAAATCGTGTAAAAATAAGAATAAGCTTTATCGGGACTTTGTAAAATATCGGACAGTAAATTCAGAAAAAAAATATAAAGCCTATAAAAATAAGCTGACTACTATAATGAGACGTGCAATGAAAGATTATTATATTAACTTGTTGATAGATAATAAAAGTAATATCAAAAGAATGTGGAAAGTCTTAAGGGAGGTTATGGGCAGTGAAATGAAATATTGTCAGCCATTATACTTAATGAATGAACAGAACGTCGAGATAAGTGGTGAAAAAATGGCTGATGAATTTAATTCATTTTTCTGCAATGTTGGTCCAAATCTTGCCAAAACTATACCACTACATAATGAAAATAAAAGCTGGACAGGTGAAAGCAGAGTCATGCAATCTCTTTTTGTTGATGAAGTTAGTGAGAGTGAAATTATTTCTATTGTCTCTAAATTAAAAAGTAAACATTCATGCGATAGTGATGGCTTAGATATGTATATTGTTAAAGAAACTATAAGTTGCATTAGTAGACCATTAAAATATATAATCAATTTGTCTTTTAATACAGGTTTCTTTCCAAATAAAATGAAGGTGGCTAAAATTATTCCCCTTTTTAAATCTGTGATAGGCATAGTCTCACAAATTATAGGCCTATATCTTTGCTTTCGCAATTTTCAAAAATTCTGGAAAAGCTTTTTGTTAAAAAATTGGATTATTTTCTTGAAAAACATTCTTTGATTCACGATAATCAGTTTGGGTTTCGAAGCACCCACTCAACAGCTATGGCTTTGATGAAAATCACAGAAGACATTACCACAGAATTGGAGAATAAAAATCATACAGTTGGTGTTTTTATTGACCTTAAATAGGTCTTTGACACTCTTGATCATGGTATATTGATATCTAAATTACAGACATATGGAATTAGAGGTGTAGTATTAAACTGGATTATTAGTTACTTAGAAAATAGACAACAATATGTTATTTAGTATTTAGGCCATGAATCTAAGTTGGAAATAATACAGTGTGGAGTCCCTCAAGGCTCTGTGCTGGGGCCAAAATTATTTACTTTATATATTAATGATCTCTGTGATGAATCAAAGATTTTACGTTTTGTTCTTTTTACGTGATCGATACAAATTTTTTTGTATCGGGAAAGAACATCAAAATATTAATAAAAACTATTGAACAAGAATTGGTTCTTCTACAGAAATGGTTTAATAAAAATAAACTGTCGTTAAATTTAAGTAAAACAAAATTTATGTTGTTTACAAATCAAAAATGCCCTGTAAATGTTCGTTTGACTTTAAATAGAATAATTATTGAGAGAGTGTCAGAATTTAGGTTTTTAGGAGTACTCATTGATGAAAAATTTAAATGGAAGTCACATATATCTTATGTAAGAAATACAATTTGTAAAAACATTGCCGTTTTGAGTAAAGTAAAGTTTATGTTAAATTATAAGGCAATGAGAATCCTATATTGTTCCTTTATTTTGCCATATTTGATGTATTGTTTGGAGATATGGGGTAATTCTTATTTCACAAATTTAATGCCCTTATTTATTTTGCAAAAAAGAGCCATAAGAATAATTAATGGAGTTGCTCCAAGAGAACATACTACAGGACTGTTTCTGGAGTCAGGACTACTCAAACTGAAGGATTTGGTTGCTTTACAAACTTTATTAGTTGTTCATAAAGCAAAATACTGCTTGTTACCGCATGGACTGCAAACTCTTTTTACTGTAAATAGTCGGACAAGCAGAAGAAATAAAGACTTTAAACACCCTTTTGCTAGAAATACCCTCAAACAAATGTGTGTTTCAGTTTCTGGTGTGAAAAGATGGAATTTTTTAGAAAATGATCTAAAATGTTGTTCAAACATTCTCCAATTTAAATACAAGTATAAACAGAAGATACTTAATTTATATAAAGATGATTGTGAAAATTGATAAAATTACAACAACAATGGTCTCGTTGTCATCATTCCATCATTGTTGTTTTTGTTTGTTTGTTTAGTGTTGTGTAAGTAGAATTAATAATAAAAAAAAAAAATAAAAAAAAATAAAGGGAAAATTGTTAAAATTGAAAGTAGATTATCTGGTCTGGGCTGTTTTGTTATTTTTTGTTGTTGTTATCTTTTGTCATGTTGGTGAGGTCATCTAATTTGTAATTTTTTTTATTATTATAAGAATGGGGTAGGAGTTTATAAGATTTTTTTTTTCTTCTTCCTACTCCTGTTCTTTTTGTCATGGAATGTATTTTTGTTGTGTATGTTGGATTTGTTAAATTGCTGTTGTGGCATTTCGTGTTGCATTATCATGAAAAGAGAATACATAAATAAATGAAATGAAATAAGCGCTCTTCTCTCTTAAGAGTTCTTTTTCAGTTTTTTTGTGATTTACATCAGACTTCCTGAGCAGGGAGGACAATTTATAATAAAAATAAATAATATATATATTAGTTGCACCACCTGTTCTTAAGACAAGATTTAACTAGTAGTTCTTAAGCTTCTCTTGGAGGTAAGCCAAAATAGTAATGTCATCTTGAAGCATGTTAGGTTTGAAAAACCATCAGTCAAAATTACATTTGGTTTATTGGTCACTATGTTTGTTCACTATTCCAGGATTAAGTTCATCCATATACCGCTTAAAATGATATTCCTGTAAACACACACACACACACACACACTTGTTGTGTTTCCATGTTTTATGGGGACTTTCCATAGACATAATGGTTTTTATACTGTACAAACTTTATATTCTATCCCCTAAACCTAACCCTACCCCTAAACCTAACCCTCACAGAAAACTTTCTGCATTTTTACATTTTCAAAAAACATAATTTAGTATGATTTATAAGCTGTGTTCCTCATGGGGACCGACAAAATGTCCCCAAAAGGTCAAAAATTTCGGGTTTTACTATCCTTATGGGGACATTTGGTCCCCACAAAGTGATAAACACACACACACACACACACACACACACACACACACACACACACACACACACACACACACACACACACACACACACACACACACACACACACACACACACACACACACACACACACACACATTGTCAAAAAGTTAATAACGCCATCCTACCCGTGTTAAAGAGAGAAAAAAACACATGGAAAAATATGCATAAAAGAATTGAGCACGTACCGAAATAAGTTCCTCTTCTTTTTTGGTGTTTTATGGCGGTTTAACAAACTTATCTTGCTGGCAAACAAACGATAGGTGCATTCCCGCCACACCGAAATAAGTTCTTCTTCTTCTTCGGAGTCATTGGCGGTTTGCAAAACAGCTCTTGATGCTTTACCGCCACCTACTGGACTGCGGGATAAACGTTCTAAAAGTAGTCACATAATATGATGTTTACCTGTATTTATCCAATAAACAGCCTTCATATTTGTACACAGATGTGTTAAAAAGCCATCCGTTTCAGTTTTATTTTGTTACAGTTGATGTTTAAACCTTTTTTGCTCACGTAACTGTCAGCTGTCATTAATTATATCCCCATTAAAATACGAAGCGTAATAAAAGTATAAATAGTATATTTGCCCTGTGTAAATAACAATATATAGGAACTGTATCTGAAATAAATAAGAGGTGATAAATAAAAAAATACTGATACAACAGTCTGGAAAAATAGACATTTGTTCATTTTAATATCATATATATATTTTGAATGTGTTGACACTTGACACCGGGCGACACACCCTGAAAACTGCACCATTAGATCTGCTTCAAGCATAAAAGTTTGTTTTATTTTTCTCTCTCTCAAATGTAAACGAGTGTAAATATCAACATCATACTGTATGTCGAAAGGACTGATGTCACGTAAAACATGAGCTCAATGATGCCATAAAATATCAGTCTGCTTTTTTTATTCCAATCGTTAATCATTTATAAATATTTAGTTTATATGTAGAGTTATGTCCTACCCGAGTTTAATGGTGCAATACTCAAATATTTAGTAGTGCATAAATTGTTACTAAGTGCCCATTTACGTCACAACTAGGCTAAGTCGTAATTTACGTATAGCTGGTGCAACCGGCCCCTGGTGATTAAATGATCAAAACCTTATTACAGTTACATTAGTGACATCAGACAAAAAACCTTATTCACAGCATCACAACTCATTTTTAATGAGATAAACAGAGAAATGTATTTTAAATTTCACTGAACAGAGAACTAAACTGTCCCAAATATGCTACATGTGTCTCATGTCAGCAGAAGGAGCGTCCTGTCCCGTGCAGTCCCATACAACATTGGATGGCCACTGAACCTTTTGATGCTTACATACAAGGCCGTTACTAGTCACAGGAGAATTAGGTGGTTGCCTCGGGCAGCACCATAGCTGAAGGGGTGGCACGGTCAAAAACGATCAAGATGGACAACATTGTTTACTCTACATTATTTTACTGAAGTGTCTAAAAGTTCTGCACAGTACTGTAAATCCACACGCACAAACATGTTTTCTCAATTAATACAAAGACCTTCCTGAAGTGTCCTTTTCTCTTTTGTGAGAAATTAACAAAAATTTGAGAGCTATTTTTCCCGGCGCCCCTCGCAGAATGTGAAACACCAAAAACACGAGGAATGTGAAAGTGATTTCTCTGTTTCTCATCCACACCTATCACATCGCTTCTGAAGATACTGATCTAACCACTAGAGTCTTATGGATTACTTTTATGCTAATTTATGTTTGTTTGTTTGTTTAGCTTTAAAATGTTGCCACCCATTCACTTGCATTGTATGGACCTACAGAGCTGAGAAATTCATTCACATCTGGGGTTACTTGAGGGTGAGTAAATAATGAGAATTGTAATTTTTGGGTGAACTATCCCATTAAGGCCTCTTGTCAGATCTGGATGAATGTGTCAATATGAAGAGAGGTTTGGAAACATTTCTAATAATTATTACAGTGAAAACATGAAAATGTCCCACAAGGACATTATATATAATGCTGAAATATAATGCCTCCTTTCGCCATTTCATAGCTTTTAAAGTCCTGTGTGGATTCTTATTTCAGTGTAGTTACAGTATTTAGATAATTAGTTCTGTACAGCAGTACCGCCGCTCTCTAAATGCAGAGTACACAACCTACGTAGGGCACCAACCCTGATCGTGGAACACTCGCTGTGTCTGAAACCGCCCCCATCCACTATATAGTGCACTATTTCAAATTTTTGCTATTTTGTAGGAGTGTCTGAATTCTGAGTGAGACACTCCTTCCCTAATTTTGTTCACTCATTCTTACCCACAATGCACTCTAATTTCAAGTGTACATTTCAAGTACAGTCGATGATGGATAATTTCCCACAATCCACCACGGGGAAGACGTATGAGCTGGGAGTTCACTGCTTCCTTCACTCCTGCAATGCTTTATTTGATTCTGAATGTAGTAAATAACTTTTTGACAAATCATTACTTGATTAATATTACATATAGACAAAACATACAGATAGATTTTAAAATGTACTCTTTATTTGATCAAACTTGTTTACTCTTTATATTAACACACAGTATATATTAAAAATGACAAACAGAAGGAAGATTTATTTATTGAAGTTTCTGCACCTTGACAGTCTCATCACGCGCAGCTGTAAACTTCCGCTCTCATAAAAGTCCCATTCAATAATCTCTCGATAAATTACACATTAGTTCAAATTAAACCCAATAATGTAATGACAGTAACGCCACACATTGTAAAGAAGTATGTATTAGAAATTTACTTGAGTGAGAGTAAAAAGTACCCACTTTTAGACATACTCTTAAAGTACATTTCCCCCAAAACGTTACTCAAGTAAATGTAACAGAGTAAATGTAACGCATTACTACCCACCTCTGATGGCGAGCCAACCGAACTAGTCTGTAACCTGTGAATTGAATCAGTTGTGCCATTAACTGGTAAGACAATTTTATTAATTCAAAAGAGTCGATTACCTGAAATGATTCATTCAAGTGGCGACCCACCATAGAAAAACCATAACCTGTTTTTAATATATCCTGGGTCGCATTTCCTTTTATGTTGCATAGTTTTGTTCATGGTTTTCAAGTACAAGGACATGTATCAAGTGACATGATTTTTGTTGTTGACGTCAACAAAAGCGACAAGACGTTTTCTCTCCCCCCCTTTTAAAAATTGATGAGCATATTTACTTATATGAGCCCATTATTATCCCATTTGTTTCCTAATTTATAACATAATTCAAACAGAACATACATATTACACAGGAGGAAAGGCCCCTTGTTGCCATGGTTAGGTCAGTGTAGCTAGTCTTAAATAATAGTAATAATAATAACAAATGATGGTATTTATGAAAAACTAAATATACTAGATGAAACGCATCTTGAAACTTTAACTAAAAATGCCACTGTTCATATAAAATGAGGTCTAATACACTCACCTAAAGGATTATTAGGAACACCTGTTCAATTTCTCATTAATGCAATTATCTTATCAACCAAACATGGCAGTTGCTTCAATGCATTTAGGGGTGTGGTCCTGGTCAAGACAATCTCCTGAACTCCAAACTGAATGTCAGAATGGGAAAGAAAGGTGATTTAAGCAATTTTGAGCGTGGCATGGTTGTTGGTGCCAGACGGGCCGGTCTGAGTTTTCACAATCTGCTCAGTTACTGGGATTTTCACGCACAACCATTTCTAGGGTTTACAAAGAATGGTGTGAAAAGGGAAAAACATCCAGTATGCGGCAGTCCTGTGGGCGAAAATGCCTTGTTGATGCTAGAGGTCAGAGGAGAATGGGCCGACTGATTCAAGCTGATAGAAGAGCAACTTTGCCTGAAATAACCACTCGTTACAACCGAGGTATGCAGCAAAGCATTTGTGAAGCCACAACACGCACAACCTTGAGGCGGATGGGCTACAACAGCAGAAGACCCCACCGGGTACCACTCATCTCCACTACAAATAGGAAAAAGAGGCTACAATTTGCAAGAGCTCACCAAAATTGGACAGTTGAAGACTGGAAAAATGTTGCCTGGTCTGATGAGTCTCGATTTCTGTTGAGACATTCAGATGGTAGAGTCAGAATTTGGCGTAAACAGAATGAGAACATGGATCCATCATGCCTTGTTACCACTGTGCAGGCTGCTGGTGGTGGTGTAATGGTGTGGGGGATGTTTTCTTGGCACACTTTAGGCCCCTTAGTGCCAATTGGGCATCGTTTAAATGCCACGGCCTACCTGAGCATTGTTTCTGACCATGTCCATCCCTTTATGGCCACCATGTACCCATCCTCTGATGGCTACTTCCAGCAGGATAATGCACCATGTCACAAAGCTCGAATCATTTCAAATTGGTTTCTTGAACATGACAATGAGTTCACTGTACTAAAATGGCCCCCACAGTCACCAGATCTCAACCCAAATAGAGCATCTTTGGGATGTGGTGGAACCGGAGCTTCGTGCCCTGGATGTGCATCCCACAAATCTCCATCAACTGCAAGATGCTATCCTATCAATATGGGCCAACATTTCTAAAGACTGCTTTCAGCACCTTGTTGAATCAATGCCACGTAGAATTAAGGCAGTTCTGAAGGCAAAAGGGGGGTCAAACACAGTATTAGTATAGTGTTCCTAATAATCCTTTAGGTGAGTGTAGATTCTACCTTTAGATTATGTCACATTTACATCCAAAGTGACTTACAGAGCACTTATTACAGGGACAATCCCCCCGGAGCAACCTGGAGTTAAGTGCCTTGCTCAAGGACACAATGGTGGCTGTGGGGCTTGAACCAACGTCCTTCTGATTACCAGATTACCAGTTATGTGCTTAGACCACTACACCACCACCACTCCACATGAAACTATAAAATTGTGTCAAAATATAACAGTTACTTTTACTCATGAAAAATCGATGTATATTTATAATGATGTATATTGAATTTTCCTCCTCAGTGCTGTTTGGCATGTCAGGGGTTCCTTTCTTTTTGAGAGATTTGACTTGACTTCCTCTGTAACGCTTTAAACTAGAAAAGTCTCACTAGAATTTAAATTGGTCACATCAGTTTTGAGGTCTGTGCTCCATAATAACGAGGGAAGCCCGGTTGTTGCGCGCACCAGAGAGAAGAGCAGATCATGATCGCGAGCTAGTTACACTCGTGCGAAAGTGCAGATGAGAATCCTTTAGCTGATTGCGAAATTATCATTAAATCTGCCGCGGCTGCCAAAATATCTTCAATGGGAGAACCATGGCATTGTTCTTTCCCTGCTGTCCACGACCCAGTCCAAATAGACCACCAGTTGAGAAACACTACTTTAACACACACTCACTTAAGTCAGACCCCCTCGCCTCTCTCTGACATTTTCTGCACTGCATGTGTGTGTTGCGCAAGTTGACAAGTCTGACAGTCGAGGAGGAAAGGAGATGTGCAGGTGAGATTCTCCGTCCGGTTGCATTTTTTTCTCAATACCATAGATAAGCAAATGTACATAATATGAAAACCATCAATTTTCATACCATGGTAAACCATGAAACCGGTATACCACTGCAACCCTACTTGATACACAATATAACACACTATATCCATCTCTGCCCAGACGTAAACCTTTTACTTGTGTTGCGTGAGGACGTGGGTAGAATGTGTGCTTCTTCTGTCGTTTCACTTTGACTCGGTTAAGCTCGGGTGATGACGGTAGGACGTTTCCTTGCTCTGTCGGTGGGCGGTACAGCGGCTGATTCTCTGAGGGTTGGCGGACATATCGGCGAAGTTGACTCGGTTGAAGGAAGAGAAATCATCTTAATATCTGCAGGAAAAAGGGTGAGACACGGATTGCTCAGCGGCCTCCTTCGGATCCGTCAGTGTACTCGTTGGAACACAGAGAAATCTCGGCTCATCCAGCGAGATGGAGATTGTATGGCCAAAGTTCAGGTATGTACGTTACTTCCTTGGGCAACGAGGCTACACCTGGGAGACGCAGGGCTGCAATTACACGTGGTGCATACTGTCGCTGGAAGCAAAGCTTAGAAGAATCTCTGAGGTATTATACTCTCGATGATGTCATGGTTGAAGGGTGTGTTCTGTTGTGTTTCATCTAACAGGAGTTGAGAGTTCAATCCTTCACAATTACATATATAGGTGTAAAGTGAGCAAGGCTTGATGGGATCTGTAGTCTGTTTGGACTCCCTTTGTTTTGTGTTATCAGGCTTTGAGTGTTCCTACAGGCTGATGTCAGGATTTATGGCTGTACTGTATGTAGGCCTGCCTTTGTCTCCTATCGGAGTACATGAGGCCCAACACTAATTTTAGTCAATTCAAACACTAGACACAACCTCAAATTATGAATGATTGGATTTAATAATGACTTCAGAAGTATGTTAACACACAGCAGGCAAGTCAATATACACTTGAAATAATCAGTTTAACAAAATATTGTATTATTTATCTTATCATTAAAGGGCAGCTATTATGGCATTTAAAATGTTCCTAATATTGTTTTAGGAGTCCCCAACAACAGTTTTACATGCATGCAATGACAAAAAACACTTTTGTTGTCTTATAATATGCATTTATGTTTACCCGATTTGCTCACCAACTCCCAAATGATTCGTTCAACGACTCATTTTTCCAAACCCCTCCTTTGAGTGACGCTAATCTGCGGTGATTGGTCAGATGACCCAGTCATATTATGTTAGCGATCATAGCCCAAAGTTCGGTGGTAAACACCCAATCAGTTATTGTTTGCGTTAGCCCAACGCATAAACATATTGATAAAGCACTGCATTACTACAAGTTATTGCTCTATTCTTTATGAAAACTCCAATAACATCGACAAACATTTCACATATTTCAAAAAAATTGACATTGTTACTGCGTAACTTACACAACACACACAAATACTTATTAAGCATGCTAAAAAACACATAAAAGCAACAATTAATAATAATACTAACAAGTTGGGATTCGGAGGAGGAAGCTGATCCAAATAAACTTGGTACTGAACCTTCCTTCAGTATCAACCGGCTCGCGAATCCACACTTGAAAGCATTCATGTTCGTAAAGCAATCGTCATTAAAATGAGGCGAACACAGCACAAGGTTCGGGCTATACTTGTGTGGTATAGTTGTAAATATAAACTCTAGCCACTGATTCTTCACATGCTCGTCCCTGGGCAGTGAAAAAAAGGTCGCTTTTGATACGCACTTCAGAACACAGCGTCTTGTTGTCGACATGATGTTTTAAAGTTTTCCCTGGTGTCTGCGTGAGTGGGCGCGGCCAATTTGATAACTTTTCGTCTTGATGTCACAACGAAAAGGAAAATGACTCATTGGAAAAACGATTCATTAAACTGACTCAAGAGGCGACTCCTACTTTTGAGAGACAATTACTTTTTTTACGGTGAACTTTCATATATAAAACTTTGCAGGATGTTTTTGTTCACTTAAATCAATGTTACACACTACACGAAAGGTAATTTTCAAAATTCCATAATAGGTGCCCTTTAAAATGGGGGAAGAGGTTTTGCAGATGCAGGACAGCATACTGGGACCTAAGAGCTGTTGGTGTGCAAGATTAGCTGCCAATAGAGCTGAACAATTAATTTTTCAAAGATCACAATCTCGATTAGATATTAAGCAATTTCGGATTCGGGGCTTAAAATCTGACGGTATCATTCGGGCTGGGAAGACGCGGACCACCCATCTCGGGTACGGGTCAGGTTTAATTTTAAGACCCCTGCAGACCTCTACTACTTAGGCAAATCTTTCCATGTTTATGTAGATTACTTAATTGGCTGAAATTCTTCCCACATGAAGAGCATTGGTGTGGTTTCTCTCCGGTATGGATTCTCTCATAAATTTTTTGGTTTTGTGGCTGAGTGAAAGTCTTTTCAAAGTGTGAGAAAAACTTCGTTTCCTTCCCCTTGTCCCCTCCCTCATCCAGGTAGACAGTGATGACCTGCCAGCAGATGGGGGGGTCATGTATTTTCAGGGTTTGTGAAGCGGTGATCGCGTAGTGGGCTAAAGCACAGAAATAGTAAGCAGAAGGTTGATGGCTTGATTCCCACAGCCACCACCACTGTGTGCACTGTAAGTCACTTTGGATAAAAGCGTCTGCCAAGTAGATCAATGTTTTTCCAGTTTGAGCACTTGTAAGGTTTCTCTCCATCGTGAATTCTCTCATGTGTTTTCAGGTGTTGTGATTGAGTGAAACTCTTTCCACAGTGTGAGCACTTGTAAGGTTTTTCTCCAGTGTGAATTCTCTCGTGTGATTTCAGGGTTGGAGAGTTTGTGAAACTCTTTCCACAGTGTGAGCACTTGTAAGGTTTTTCTCCAGTGTGAATTCTCTCGTGTGATTTCAGGGTTGGTGAGTTTGTGAAACTCTTTCCACAGTGTGAGCACTTGTAAGGTTTTTCTCCATTGTGAATTCTCTCGTGTGTTTTCAGGTGTGGTGACTGAGAGAAACTCTTTCCACAGTGTGAGCACTTGTAAGGTTTTTCTCCAGTGTGAATTCTCTCATGTATTTGCAGGTCATGTAATCGAGTCAAACTCTTTCCACAGTGTGAGCACTTGTAAGGTTTTTCTCCAGTGTGAATTCTCTCGTGTGTTTTCAGGTGTGGTAACTGAGAGAAACTCTTTCCACAGTGTGAGCACTTGTAAGGTTTTTCTCCAGTGTGAATTCTCTCATGTATTTGCAGGTTGTGTAATCGAGTCAAACTCTTTCCACAGGTTGAGCACTTGTAAGGCTTCTCATTTGTGTGAGTTTCCAGGTGTTTTCTTAAGTGTGTATCCACAACAAATGTTTTACCACACTGATCACATTCAAATGGCCTTTCCCCAGAGTGACAGTGGAGATGATCTTTAAAATGGCCTACAGATGTTAAACTTTTTCCACACTGATGGCATGTGTAAGGTCTCTCTCCTGTGTGAACTCTCATGTGTGTTTTAAGATGAAATTTATATGTAAAATGTTTTTCACAACGAGAGCAGGTGAAAGTATTTTTGGCAGTTCTTTGAGACTTTTTTGATGGGCAATTCTTTTCAGTCTTTGAACAACTCAAATAATTTTCTCCAGTTTTGAAAATATGAATTTTCTGAAATTTCTCATCCACTTCATTCAGCTCTTGAATATCCTTATTCACCTTCATCAGGTCTAAAACACAATAAGAGGGACAAATGTTAAAGACATGTTTTTAAAACACCAATTTAATTTAATACAGGAACTGCATTTCATGATTATGATTTAGATTGAATTAGCCTCAGTCACAGAAAGACAACATGATGTTGAACACAAATGAATGATTCTTATGAGCCAGCTCTGTTGAAACTACAGCGCAAAACACACAGTGCTTCCAGTATAGTCTGATGAATAAATTATTTTTCTCAGTGCACGCTTGTTTTGAGTTGATCCACGGTGAGTACAGACTCCACAACTTCAAAGATGCAAGTTGATACAACTTGAATGAAATTATTTTTATTGCTACAAAAATGTCATAAACATTTTTTGTTTCATGAATCAAACTACATGGTTATTATAAAACAAAAATGTTGTATCTTTTTAGAAATGAAGACGTCTTCTCTGCGTACACAATAGATGTAGTACATTGCACTGAGCCACTAATCCAGAGTCAGCTTTTATCATCCTATTCTCCTACTTACAGGGAGCTGTCTCACAGAGCAGGTCGGCTGCATAAGTCAATGAACTGAGCGAGTATTTCACCTGTGTATCATGTTGTGGACAGTGGAAGACTAGTCTTATAATCCCTCCGCCTAAATGCGTTTACTGATTTTTTGCACATTTGTACTCCTGATTTCTCGCAACACAGGAACTGTAGAGGTGTACAAAAGCAACGTGTTATTTTATTTTTTTAAATGTAACTCCGATATTATGGTCTAAAATAAATAATATTGCGGTACTTGAAAAAGTAATCTGATTACGTGACACGTGTTACTTTTAGAACATTACCTCCTACACTGGTTGTAAAAACCAAAACCTGTCAAGACTCGAAACCTTTGAATTCTTGAAATGTGCCGATGGACTAGCCCATATTTTCTATTTTCAAACAGGATTATCAAATGTGAATAAATGGATGTTATCGTATCGTATGTTATATTCTCCTGGCAATAAAAATGAAAGAAAACGTGAACAGAATTATTCTTCATGGAAGCAGCAAATTAAATATTGTAAAATATTTTTAATAAGAATTGCCATTTTCTATTCCATGAATTAGACGAAGTATAATTTGTATAATATTTGTCTCAATACATGCGTTTGAGTTTTACATGACATGCAAATCAAAACTGTAGATTACATGCTTTGTTATTAGTTATCTGTCTAGTATTTTATTAGTAGTTAATATTTGCTATTAACCTATGTTGCCCCAAAGCTGAATAACATTGATTATTTTTCCCCCAGCTATAAAGGGCACCTGCACACAGTGTGGCTATTCATTTACATTTATACATTTGGCCGACACTTTTATCCAAAGCAACTTACAGTGCACTTATTACAGGGACAATCCCCCCGGAGCAACCTGGAGTTAAGTGCCTTGCTCAAGGACACAATGGTGGTGACTGTGGGGCTTGAACCAGCGTCCTTCTAATTAACAGTTATATGCTTTAAAAAAAACATTTAAAAAAAAAAAAAAAAAAATCACATGTACACAAGTATTCCAAATCTTTGCCATCACACTCAAAATTGAGCTCAGGTGCAGTTGATTGGACATGATTTGAAAAGGCACACACCTGTCTATATAAGGTCCCACAGTTAACAGTGCATGTCAGAGCACAAACCGAGCCATGGAGTCAAAGGAATTGTCTGATGACCTCCGAGACAGGATTGTGGAAATGGAAGAAAATGGAAGTTTGGAACCACCAGGACTCTGCCTAGAGCTGGCTGTCCGGCCAAACTGAGCGATCGGGGGAGAAGGGCCTTTGTCAGGGAGGTGACCAAGAACCCGATGGTCACTCTGACAGAGCTCCAGCGTTTCTATGTGGAGAGAGAAGAAACTTCTAGATGAACAACCATCTCTGAATCACTCCGCCAATGAGGCCTGTATGGTAGAGTGGCCAGACAGAAGACACTCCTCAGTAAAAAGCACATGACAGCCTGTCTGGAATTTGCCAAAAGGCACCTGAAGAACTCTCAGACCACGAGAAACAAAATTCTCTGGTCTGATGAAACAAAGATTGAACTCTTTGGCCTGAATGGCAAGACTGGGGCGAAGGGTGGTTGTCCTGTTGGACGATGAACCTAAGCACACAGCCAAGATAACAAAGGAGTGGCTACGGGACAACTCTGCGAATGTCCACGAGTGGCCCAGCTAGAGCCCAGACTTGAACCCGATTGATCTCTGGAGAGATCTGAAAATGGCTGTGCACCGACGCTCCCCATCCAACCTGATGGAGCTTGAAAGGTCCTGCAAAGAAGAATGGGAGAAACTGCCCAAAAATAGGTGTGCCAAGCTTGTAGCATCATACTCAAAAAGACTTGAGGCTGTAATTGCTGCCAAAGGTGCTTCAACAAAGTATTGAGCAAAGGCTGTGAATACTTATGTACATGGGATATTTTAAGTTTTTTTATTATTAATACATTTGCAAAGATTTCAAACAAACTTCTTTCAAGTTGTCATTATGGGGTATTGTTTGTAGTATTTTGAGGAAAATTATGAATTTAATCCATTTTGGAATAAGGCTGTAACATAACAAAATGTTAAATGCGGGTTGATGTCCCGTGTAGCAAATACAGTGACACTTGTAGTGACGATTCTCTCTGACCAATCAGTGATCTGCAGGGTTTTGACGTCACATGTAGTGTCGGCTCGGCTCGCTTGGAACCTTGACCGAGGTGGTACTAAAAAAAGAATCAGGTACCAGGTACTATCCACAGTGGACAACCCCCAAAAGCGAGCAGAGTCGAGTTGTACTGGGCAGTGGAAAAGCCCCATAAGTTTAGGACTTATGGTTTTTGCTGAAAAAACACTTTTAAGGCAGAAAAAAGAATAAGAAAAGATCAGTACAAAAACATTATGATTAGAGCACCTTTGGTGTTTGGGACCCCAATTAAAAGACATGGTGCAACCGTTTTTAGCACTTTTTTCTTATGTTTCTGCACTTTTTAAACTGATTAATGACTGATGTATTCCATCCTGAAATCAGAGACTTTCCCTTTGAAATCTGAACACAACTAGATCCACTTGTGAACGGATCACACAATATAATAAGAAACATACCAAAAGGAATAAAATCATCATCGCTCTGTTGTTTCACTGCTGTGGTTTCTCTCATCTTCATCAGGTTCCTGCAGTCCAGCAGCTTCACTGAACACATCTTCATCTTCAATGGTATCTGCAGCATCTGCTGTTCTCCAGCATTACAGAGAGAAGTCAGAGACTCTGTGGAGGTTTGATCATCATCATCATCTTCTTCTCCTTCTCTTTGTTGTTCCTCTGCTGTGTTTTCTTCATTTATCTCCTCCAGCTTCACTTCAATCTTCACAGGTATCTGCTGTTCCTCAACTTTACAGACAGAAGTCAGAGACTCTGTGGAGGTTTGATCATCATCATCATCATCTCCTTCTCTCTGTTGTTCCTCTGCTGTGTTTTCTTCTTTTATCTCCTCCAGCTTCACTTCAATCTTCACTGGTGTCTGCAGCATCTGCTGTTCTCCAGTGTTACAGACAGAAGTCAGAGACTCTGTGGAGGTTTGATCATCATCATCATCATCATCTTCTCTCTGTTGTTCATCTGCTGTGTTTTCTTCTTTTATCTCCTCCAGCTTCACTTCAATCTTCACTGGTGTCTGCAGCATCTGCTGTTCTCCAGCATTACAGACAGAAGTCAGAGACTCTGTGGAGGTTTGATCACCCTGATTACCGTCAGTAGAACAGAGTAAAGTGAGCTGTGAGTCCTGTGTGTCTCTGGATCTCTGTTCAGAGAGTTTGTCCAGCAGTCGCTGTGGTGTGGACTGATCTCTGCCGCTCCACACTGAATCCTGACATTCTGTGGAGGTCCCATCAGTCACACACACTGAAGATTGACAGGAAACCTTTTCCAGCTCCTGACAAACACAACACAATCACATCTGTACCATTCGTCACATCATTTAAAAATTACAATCTCAACTTTAAGGATGAAATGAATGTTTAACCTGTAACCTGTCGTCTCTCTCCATCAGTTTTGTCTTCAGTGACATCACCTAAAAATTAAGAGATCACAGCAAAAATGATCAGTTTCTCTGGATTTACCATTTATAGGTATTTGTTTCAGTAATGAAAATGTCTGTTTTATTCTATAAATTACTGATAACATTTCTCCCAAATTCTAAATACAAATATAGTCATTTAGAGCATTTATTTGCAGAAAATGAGAACTGGCAGGTACAGATTAACAACCGGGCTGACTGGGCAGTTGCCCAGGGGTCTCTATTATAAATCCATGAAATACCATTTGTTCGGCCAAACGAGTGTTGGACAACAGCAGCGCGAGCAAGTGACTGATGGGACAAGCTCAGGGAATCAGTGCATTTATTTGAAGGACTACAGAAAACAGCATCTGATTCACAAAACGCATCCAAACACAAAGATAAGGTGCAGTTTACCCTGGCTGTGTACAAAGCTGATGGTTTAAATTCATATAAGCAACAGAATTTGTGCAACAGTATAAAGGACTTTAAAATGTTTAAGTCCTGCATGCATTTAATGATAAGGAGAAAGGTGCCTTAATACCCTAAATATGTGCACAGTAAACTGACAAGAGTTCAGGGAATAATGTGCATAGTGAGCTATGAGCCTAAATAGCATCAATTCCTCTTTGCAACCTGAACTTCATCAAAATGTCGATTTGTGAAAACCCTCAATGCAGCTCAACAAATGGTGAAACAGAACACAAGTGTCTAGAGATGCATTAATAAATATTGAAATTATTTAAAAAAATTAGCAGTGTCTTGCACAACGAATAGTAAAACAGAACGCAGATGGAACACAGGTGTGGAGTGTATTCACATATATTAAAGTTCTCTTAAACTTAGCACAGTGTATAAAAAAATTCAACTGCGCAATAAGATAAAAATATAGCTGCAAGCAGCAATGCAATTCCTCCTAAAAATGGCAAATCATTTAAAATTGATCAGTAGATAGTTGGGATTAAACCCTCCCAATGGAGGAATCCAAAAAACATGTCTTTCTGACTTAATCTTAAAAGAAAGGTTTTCAGTGTACAGGAAAATCCATCATGCCGTACCTTATAGATCCTTGAGGCTTTTTTGTTCCCAATGAGAAATGAGGCATGTATATTAAGTTTCAGAAGAATTGAATAAAATGGGGTGGAAATGACATCACTTCGAAAATGGGACATTTGGGCATGGCCTGTAGCGCCCCCTAAGGGCAAATTTGGGCCATTCTTTGCATAATATTTCAGAATGATGTCGTCTTGAAAAATGTTAGGTTTGAAAAACCATCAGTCAAAATGATATTTAATTTATTGACACATATATATTGAGGCATTGTATACATTTACATAAATACGCCCCTTTCAGCCATTTTGTGTTGTATTCATTTTGTTACTAAGTAACAAATTGAAAGACATAAATTCTTCACATGGGAACCAAATATCAAGTCAATTGGAGCTATGGTTTAGGAGAAGGTTTTCCCAACTTTTCACGGTACAGGAAAATCTATCATGGTGGAAATTATGGGTCCTTGAGGCTTTTGTTCCCCATGAGAAATGAGGCATGTACACCAAGTTTCAGAAGAATTGGACAATTGGGGTGGAAATGAAATAATTTTGAAAATGGGACTTTTGGGTGTGGCCTGTATCGCCCCCCTATGGGCGAATGTGAGCCATTCCTTGCATAGTACTTCAGAACTAGAAAAAAAAAAAAAGTTTGTCAAGACAGACTTTGATGTTGGCTTGAGAAAGGCCGAACCTTGAACCAAGACTGGAACTCGATGATAACAATAAAACAAGATCACTTCAAAAATATGAAATATATGCAATTACTTGAAAATTATTTAAGCTCTCCATGTCATTATTCCACATACGACGAAATTTTCACTTTGTCCTAAGACTTCATTTTATGCATTGTACAAATAAGTGAATGTTAAAGGGTTATTTGATAATTTCCTCACCCTCATGCAGTCCCAGATGTGTATGACTTTCTTCTGCAGAAACTGAATGAAGACGTTTAGAAGAATATCTAAGCTCTGTTGATCCATTCAATGGAAGTAAATGAGAAGTGGTGAGAAACAGATCAATAATGAAGTCATTTTTTCTACTTTCACAAGCGCTCTTCTCTCTTAAGAGTACTTTCAGTTTTTGTGTGATTTACATCACCCCTCCTGAGCAGGGAGGACAATTTATAATAAAAATAAATAATATATATTAGTTGCACCACCTGTTCTTAAGACAAGATTTAACTAGTAGTTCGTAAGCTTCTCTTGGAGGTAAGGCTGTTGAAATTTTAGTCTCAGAAAAATACAAACATAGCATTAATAATAATAAGTTTATGTAACATAACAATATGTTGGCTTTCTCAAGCAACTTATGTCATCTTGAAGCATGTTAGGTTTGAAAAACCATCAGTCAAAATTACATTTGGTTTATTGGTCACTATGTTTGTTCGCTATTCCAGGATTAAGTTCATCCATATACCGCTTAAAATTATATTCCTGTAAAAACACACACAGTCAAAAAGTTGATAACGCATCCTACCCGTGTTAAAGAGAGAAAAATACACATCGAAAAATATAAATAAAAGATTGAGCACGTACCGAAATAAGTTCCTCTTCTTTTTTGGGGTGTTTTATGGCAGTTTAACAAACTTATCTTGTTGGGAAACAAACGATAGGTGCATTCCCGCCACACCGAAATAAGTTCTTCTTCTTCTTCGGAGTCATTGGCGGTTTGCAAACCAGCTCTTGATGCTTTACCGCCACCTACTGGACTGCGGGATAAAAGTTCTAAAAACCGTATTCATGATTCATTATATTCAGTATGTGTGTGTCTGGGTAGGGTTGCACCAACTGTGCATAAGGTCTCACTTAATTTGACACGTAAAGTTCACACTAAGGGATTAGTAACTGCTAGTTAGTTTGCAACTAATTCGGGGCTTAATTTGGTTGCACCAACTGTTCTTAAGACAAGACTTAACTAGTAGTTCGTAAGCTCTTCGTAAAGTAGTCACATAATATGATGTTTACCTGTATTTATCCAATAAACAGCCTTCATATTTGTACACAGATGTGTTAAAAAGCCATCCGTTTCAGTTTTATTTTGTTACAGTTGATGTTTAAACCTTGTTTGCTCACGTAAATGTCAGCTGTCATTAATTACAGTGAGGAAAATAAGTATTTGAACACCCTGCTATTTTGCAAGTTCTCCCACTTGGAAATCATGGAGGGGTCTGAAATTGTCATCGTAGGTGCATGTCCACTGTGAGAGACATAATCTAAAAAAAAAATCCAGAAATCACAATGTATGATTTTTTTAACTATTTATTTGTATGATACAGCTGCAAATAAGTATTTGAACACCTGTCTATCAGCTAGAATTCTGACCCTCAAAGACCTGTTAGTCTGCCTTTAAAATGTCCACCTCCACTCCATTTATTATCCTAAATTAGATGCACCTGTTTGAGGTCGTTAGCTGCATAAAGACACCTGTCCACCCCATACAATCAGTAAGAATCCAACTACTAACATGGCCAAGACCAAAGAGCTGTCCAAAGACACTAGAGACAAAATTGTACACCTCCACAAGGCTGGAAAGGGCTACGGGAAATTGCCAAGCAGCTTGGTGAAAAAAGGTCCACTGTTGGAGCAATCATTAGAAAATGGAAGAAGCTAAACATGACTGTCAATCTCCCTCGGACTGGGGCTCCGTGCAAGATCTCACCTCGTGGGGTCTCAATGATCCTAAGAAAGGTGAGAAATCAGCCCAGAACTACACGGGAGGAGCTGGTCAATGACCTGAAAAGAGCTGGGACCTACGTTTCCAAGGTTACTGTTGGTAATACACTAAGACGTCATGGTTTGAAATCATCCATGGCACGGAAGGTTCCCCTGCTTAAACCAGCACATGTCAAGGCCCGTCTTAAGTTTGCCAATGACCATTTGGATGATCCAGAGGAGTCATGGGAGAAAGTCATGTGGTCAGATGAGCCCAAAATAGAACTTTTTGGTCATAATTCCACTAACCGTGTTTGGAGGAAGAAGAATGAGGAGTACCATCCCAAGAACACCATCCTTACTGTGAAGCATGGGGGTGGTAGCATCATGCTTTGGGGTGTTTTTCTGCACATGGGACAGGGCGACTGCACTGTATTAAGGAGAGGATGACCGGGGCCATGTATTGCGAGATTTTGGGGAACAACCTCCTTCCCTCAGTTAGAGCATTGAAGATAGGTCGAGGCTGGGTCTTCCAACATGACAATGACCCGAAGCACACAGCCAGGATAACCAAGGAGTGGCTCTGTAAGAAGCATATCAAGGTTCTGGCGTGGCCTAGCCAGTTTCCAGACCTAAACCCAATAGAGAATCTTTGGAGGGAGCTCAAACTCCGTGTTTCTCAGCTGACAGCCCAGAAACCTGACTGATCTAGAGAAGATCTGTGTGGAGGAGTGGGCCAAAATCCCTCCTGCAGTGTGTGCAAACCAGGTGAAAAACTACAGGAAACGTTTGACCTCTGTAATTGCAAACAAAGGCTACTGTACCAAATATTAACATTGATTTTCTCAGGTGTTCAAATACTTATTTGCAGCTGTATCATACAAATAAATAGTTAAAAAATCATACATTGTGATTTCTGGATTTTTTTTTTTAGATTATGTCTCTCACAGTGGACATGCGCCTACGATGACAATTTCAGACCCCTCCATGATTTAAAAGTGGGGGAACTTGCAAAATAGCAGGGTGTTCAAATACTTATTTTCCTCACTGTATATCCCCATTAAAATACGAAGCGTAATAAAAGTAGATTTAGATAAATAGTATATTTGCCCTGTGTAAATAACAATATATAGGACCTGGGGTGTATTCCAGAAAGCAGGTTATGTTTTATTTTATTTTATTTTACCAGGAAGTCTCATTGAGATGAAAATCTCTTTTACAAGAGAGACCTGGCCAAGGTAGCAGCCATACATAAACACAACATAGTAAAAAAAAAATGTTATACATACATACATACATACCTACAATCATGTAAAACAAAAAATAAAAAATTATTCAAACACAATGGCCTCTCAAGAAAAACAAGCACGTCTCCTTTACCACATTCTTTATGATGCTCTTAAATTTATCAATTGATATACACGTTTATAGTTTAAGATCTTTTTGCAAATTATTCCATGCCCAGGGTGCATAGTATGAAAATGCAGTTTTTCCCAGATCTGTCAAAACCCTGGGAACATTAAAAAGTAACCACTTGGAGGAACGTAGCTGATAACTAGCAGAACTGAGACAGAGGAGAGAACAGAGGTAAGCTGGAAGTTTACCTAGCATGGCTTTATATATAAAAATATACCAGTGTTGTTTTCTACGGGTGGTCAGTGCTGTCCAACCCACCATATCATAAAGAATGCAATGGTGAGCGAGGGACTTTGCTTGTAATAAAGCGTAGAGACGCATGGTATATTGAATCAAGGCTCCGTAAGATGGAGGAGGCTGCGTGCATATATAATATGTCACCATAATCAATCACAGACATAAAAGTAGCTTCCACAAGTTTTTTTTTGGCATTGAAAGTAAAACTAGATTTATTTGTAAAATAAAAGCCAATCTTCACTTTGAGCTTCCTAACTAGATTAGCAATATGTACATTAAATAAAGGTTTGTCGTCTATCCATATACCCAAGTACTTGTACGTGGGTACCCTTTCAATGGATTTACCATCAGACGTAAAAATGCTAAGATCATCAAGCAACTGTAGGCGAGATTTTGAAAAGACCATGAAATTTGTTTTCTGAGGATTTAAAATCAATTTTAAATTGAGCAGAGCAGTTTGTAATGACAGAAATGCAGTCTGAAGCTCTTGCACAGCCTGTGCTACGGAAGGAGCATGTGTATAAATGACAGTGTCATCAGCATAAGTGTACTTTTGCTTGAACATCCTTACCTAAATCATTTATAAAAATAGAGAACAGAATAGGTCCCAAAATAGACCCCTGGGGGACCCCGTTCGATATCTCAAGAAACTCAGATTTGTGGCCCTCTGCATGGACACACTGAGTCCGATCTACAAAATAGTTTCTAAACCATTTAACAGCATTAGGACAGAAACCAGCATTCCTAAGTTTGTTCAGCAACAATTCATGATCTACAGAATCAAACGCCTTGGCTAGATCTACAAATAAAGCAGCGCAATGCTGTTTTCTGTCCAAGGCACAGATAAGATCATTTATTACCACCATAGCAGCAGTAATGGTAATGTGGCCAGTTCTAAACCCAGATTGAAAATTGTTTAAAATATTATTATCAAATAAAAACTGTTTTACCTGTAAATTTACCTGGGATTCAAGGATCTTAGCCAGGATTGAGAGTTTGGAGATCGGACGGTAATTGTTTAGCTCTGAGGGGTCCCCACCTTTAAATAAGGGGAGAACATAAGCAGCTTTCCAGATTTGGGGTATTGAATTGGACATAAGACTCAAATTAAAAATGTGAGTAATAGACTCAGCAATAACATCTGCCGCCACCTTTAAGAGATAAGGATCCAGATTGTCAGGACCTGCAGATTTTTTGTGGTCAATGCCTTTCAGAGCTTTACAAACTTGCGCAACTGAAATAGTTTTAAAATCAAACAAATCCAGATTTCTATCAGTTGCAATGGTTGCAGAACATGGGACAGGTGCATTTACATTTGAGCTGTCAAATGCAGATCCAGCACAGATAAATTGTTTGTTTAACTGACTGACCATATCAGCTTTATCCTTTATTTCATCTGAGCCAACCAGAATGTGTTCAGGGAGGCTTGAGGCAACATGCGTACCTGACATAGATTTAATTACTTTCCAGAATTTTGATGGGTTATTTAGATTCTCTGTAACTGTCTTCAAATAAAACTCTGATTTGGAATTTCTTATCATCAAGGTGCACTTGTTCCTTATAGTTCTAAACGCAGTCCAATCAGCAGAGGAGTTTGAAAATCTAGCTTGGGCCCACGATTTATTTCTTAAATGAATTAGCTCTGAGAGACTGTCTGAGAACCAAGGATTTTCCCTACCACTGATCCTAAACTTTTTAATGGGAACATGTTTATTAGAGATAGACAGAAATATTAGAGATAGACAAAAATAAGTACGACAAGGAGTCACTCTCCACATTGTGCCCAGTTGGTACATTTAGACCCGGGTTGCAATGAATAAGCATCAGAATTATAAAGAAATAGATGATATCAACTTATCTGCAGTTTTATTGCGGACAGACGAGGTAGCAGTGTGGAATCTCAGATTGAAACAGTGGCTGTGGGCAGATCTACAGACCAGGAGAAGTGCAGTCGCTACACCTCACCCAGGGTCCACAGTTTTGACAGTCAGTATGCTACTAGGCCTTACAATCCAAACAGGAGCGAGTCCCCATGTAGAAGATCCACAAAGTGTTCTGTCCTTCTTTTGAACTGTACAGCAGCAGGTGGATTCCAGGTAGGTCTAGGCCTCAAACAGACCAAACTTCCAGAGTTCTGTGACAATCCAAAGGCATCTAATAAAAAAGTACCATCCAAAGATCCATGCTGAATGAGAGTTGTTTTTCTTGGAAATTTCAACTCATTCAGGCCCAAATGACATAAAATATCTTACATAAAAACACAAGAACTCAGATCTCACATACTAACACACAAACAATTGACTGCCTTGGCTGCCATCTTGGATTGATCAATGTGACTTACCCGGGTAAGTTTAGGAGTAAGTAAGCGGATAACCTCAACTTTCGGTTCCAAAAACGGAGGTAACTTTCGGGTTATGTAAGTAACCATAGCAACTGACTCTCTGATGATAACCTGCTCCGGAGCAGGTTATGTTGCAGGGTTAGTTTGTTTCAGAGAGGTTTCCGAGCATGGCGTGCCCTTTTGATGAGGACCACGTATCGATGTCTTTTCTTATCCTAACGAATGTTTGCAGGAGCGCTATCGTTTTTCTAGGGAGTTGTTCGTTTATTTAACAAACCTACTAAAACCACACATCTCAAACGTAACAAACCGCGGGTCAGCGCTTGGCGCCGAACAAATTCTTTGTATTGCTCTGCGCTTTTTTGCTACGGGGAGTTTTCTCTACAATGTGGGCGATGCAGAGCGTGTGGGAAAGGCAACCATGTGTAGAGCCGTTCGTACAGTATGCATGGCACTGAAACGGTTTCTACACACTTTTGTACAGTTCCCTGGCCATAAACCTGTGCGCTTTATTAAAGAAGAATTCCACAGGGTGGCAGGTTTGCTCTCAGAAATTCTGTCATCTACTTCAATTAAATGACATTTCTTAATAGGTTTATTTTGACTGCACACACACGTAAAGGCTACACAGACTTCTTAAACTTGTAATTAATCTTAATTTCAGGGTTCCCAAACGTGATTGGGTGCATTGATGGCACCCACATTCCTATTAAAGCTCCATCTATCTGTAGCCCTGTTGAAATTATATCTATATTATTTTATTTTTTTTCAAAATTTATCTTTATATTGGGTTGTTTATATATTTGATTTTTGTTGTATATATGTACTTCTCACGTGTGTTGAAAACAATATTTCATATTGTTAGAAGTGTATAAAGTTTGTATAGGCTCTGATTGGGTATTTTACATGTCCGTTTGGTTGGGAGATGGATGTGATAGGCAGAGGGGGCGGGAGGAGTGAGAGACAGGAGAGGTTACGAAGAAGAGCGGAGAGAAGAAAAAAAGAGAACGAGAACGATATTGAGTGTGACGCAGTTATGATTTGAGTATTCAGTTGCTTTTACTAATAGTAGTGAGTCTATGTAATTTCGTACAGAAGTTAAAGTGTTGATCTCCTACTTTAGTTCATCGTGAGTGTGTATCGTGTATTCTCGCGAGTCGCGAATGTGACGCACTTGTTATTCAGTAGTGATTTGTGTTAACTGGAGACTGAGCTCCTCCGGCCACGTTGGATTTCAATACCAGGTAGCGCTTCAGGTACCCTGGATTGCCTGGAAGTTCCCCTGGCCTCGTTGGATTCCCTGATCGGGACCGCACGGCGAGTGATCATCTCTTTGCCCGGTGCAGCACGGTATTTTCTCCTTCCTGACACTCTCTGCATTGCTCCTATTCCCGTGGGACTGTGATCATGACAATCGTGAGTAGTATTTTCCATTATTGTTGGCTCTAGTAAGAGTGAAGCGGCGATTTGTATTTTTTCCGCCCCAACGCACACAAGCGTCGTTTCAGGCCTGCATCTAATTTTATTTGTTTACTTTATTGGGACTATTTTTGACATTTATATATTTTTTCAAGAGCCTGGGCCCAGTGAAGGTTAATTACTGACTGAAACTAAATGTAAAACTATGTGAAAGTGTTGAATATACTCCATCAAGTTAATTGTGAGTAATGTAAAGTTGGTTACTGTGATTCATAACTTGTTTTGGAGTTTCATTTCATAACTTTAGTTGATTTTCAAGTAAAAGAGAAACAAGGGAGTATTTGAAATTGAGTCTTTATTCATTTTTTCTTTATTACATTTACATTCTGTGATTTTACTGATTTCTATTCAGTTTCCCTACCATAAACTATTAATACATCCGTAACGAACCTAGGGCACTCTAGATATTGGTACGTATAGAGTGCTACATATCAATGAGGGAGACTATGTTAATAGGAAGTCTGTGCATAGCATAAATGTGCAGGTAATAGCTATATTTTGGCTCCTTAATATTGGTGTTACAAATAATAAACGTATTGTTCTCCACAGGTAATATGTGATGCAACCCACCTCATCACTAATGAGGAGGCAAAATGGCCTGGGTCTATACATGATGCCAGAATATTTAGAGTCATCTCTGTGCAACAAATTTCAACAGGGTACGTTTTGTTAGACAAATGCTTGTAGTCTTTATTACATTTACAAAACACCTCAAACATTACAGGACACTTCTATGGTTACTTGCTGGGGGACAGAGGATACCCTTGCCTCCCCTATATGATGACACCCTACCCTGATCCTGAGCCCGGACCACAGACACGCTTCAACCTGTCTCACAGCAGAACACGGGCCAAGGTGGAGGTGACAATAGGCATTCTGAAGGCGAGGTTTCAGTGTCTGCGTGGGTCACTCCAAATAGGGCATGTGACATCACAGTTGCTTGTGTGGTACTTCACAACATTGCCACAATAAGAGGAGAGAGGCATCCCCCCTGTCCTGATGAAGATGACCTAGAACAACATCCATTGAATCTAGCAGACCACAGAGATGGCAGAATGCTTAGAGACATGATTTGTCAAAATCACTTTATTTAATCTGTTCTGTTTCTTCATATCCTGAAATAAGAGACATGACAGATTTGTATTTATTGCTTTATACACACACACACACACACACACACACACACACACAGAAAAATAACAGATTCATGTTCACATATGATTCTTCTCACCTTAAGGCGATGCTCCAGTAGTTCTATTTCAAGTTTGGCCTTTTTAATGGCCAGCCTTTTCTCCTCTAACTGAAGCTGTATAAGGTCCATGTCAGTTTTTTAAATTTGCCTTAATAGATGGACCTTATACAGCTCCTTTGCAGACAACTAGGAAGGCAAAGTAAATAAGATGGTTAAAGAAGAAAATCTGCCACATAGGAACATTATGTAAATAAGGACAACCAGGGACAAGTTCTTACACTGCTAAGATTATGTGTAGAGGTAGATGGACCCTCATCTGCATGTACATCCCCAGCTAGATTCTGTCACAGGACAAATGACACATTTTTCACTCCATCTAAAAAGCTATGCATTGTCCAGTATATGCATCATACCTCTGTGATCTAAAAGCAACTGGTTCTTAAAATGCACCACTAACAATTGTGACAGACTGTGTGGTTTCAGGAGGATCCAATAATACAATGCGTCCATCAGCAACTGCAAGAAAAAAAGATGCTCAATGTGTAAATTACTAAAGTATGACAGACACTGAATAAAGGCATTAGGAACATGCAAGAATAAAAAAAACAGATTACTGTATACAGCATATGCTGTAAAATAGAATATGTATGCACAATGCACAAGTGAAACAATGACTGCATTTGGGAAGCATTTAGCCTTCTTCCTAATGACAAGAGTTAATGATCATTTTGTCCAAACATATGACTAAATAATCGTAAGTACTAATATGGTATACCTACATTGTACCAAGTCACTTGAGTTGTTGTGGGAGGTAGCAAAATCTGACGAAATGCCCTCTGGAATACCATCGACCACAGGGCGACCTTTATTAAGTGAAAGAGCCAACTCCTCAGATGGGGTAAGAGGAGGTGGAGGTGGACCCTCGCCAGTTAGACGGGCCTCAGCCTTCTTTCTATTAGCTATATATGAAGAATACTGTAAAAGTAACTTAAGACATTGATCTTACAACAGTTAAAATAAAAGGTTACCTTTTTGGAGAATGTTTTTGTGTTTCATTTTGACTTGGGAAAGAGTTCTTTTGGCTCCAGAAGGATTACACCTTATAGCTAGTCTTAAATAATAGTAATAATAATAATAACAAATTATGGTATTTATGAAAAACTAAATATACTAGATGAAATGCATCTTGAAACTTGAACTAAAAATGCCACTGTTGATATAAAATGAGGTCTAATAGATTCTACCTTTAGTTTATTTCACATGAAACTATAAAATTGTGTCAAAATCTAAGTTATTTTTACTCATGAAAAATTGATGTATATGTATAATGATGTATATTGAATTTTTCTCCTCAGTGCTGTTTGGCATGTCAGGGGTGCCTTCTGTTTGAGAGATTTGACTTGACTTCCTCCGTAACGCTTTAAACTAGAAAAGTCTCACTAGAATTTTAATTGGTCACATCAGTTTTGAGATCTGCGCTCCGAGATATCGAAGGAAGCCCGGTTGTTGCACGCGCCAGAGAGAAGAGCAGATCATGATCGTTACACTCGTGCGAAAGTGCAGATTGAGAAGCCTTTATCTTATTGCGAGATTATCATTAAATCTACAGACCAGAATAGGCTATCACTTGGGTGACTGCCGAAATATCTTCAATGGGAGAACCATGGCATTGTTCTTTCCCTGCTGTCAAGTTGCGCAAGTTGATGAGTCTGAAAGGCAGTCGAGGAGGAAAGGAGATGCGCAGGTGAGATTCTCCGTCCGGTTGCATTTTTTTCTCAATACCATAGATAAGCAAATGTACATAATATGAAAACCATAAATTTTCATACCATGGTATACCATGAAACCGGTATACCACTGCAACCCTACTTGATACACAATATAACACACTATTATAATCCATCTCTGCCCAGACGTAAACCTTTTACTTGTGTTGCGTGAGGAGCCTTTACCTGATTGCAAGATTATCATTAAATCTACAGACCTGAATAGGTTATCACTTGGGCAGCTGCCGGAATATCTTCAATGTGAGAACCCGGGGCAAGAACCATGGCATTGTTATTTCCCTGCTGTACACGACCCAGTCCGAATAGACCACCAGTTGAGAAACAAAATACTTTAACACACACTCACTTAAGTCAGACCCCCTCGCCTCTCTCTGACATTTTCTGCACTACGTGTGGGTGTTGCGCAAGTTGACGACTCTGACAGGCAGTCGAGGAGGAAATGAGATGCGCATGTGCAGGTGAGATTCTCCATCCGGTTGCATTTTTTTCTCAATACCATAGATAAGCAAATGTACATAATATGAAAACCATAAATTTTCATACCTTGGTATACCATGAAACCGGTATACCACTGCAACCCTACTTGATACACAATCCATCCATCCATCCATCCATCTTCAACCGCTTATCCAAAGTTGGGTCGCAGGGGCAGCTGCTCCAGCAGGGGGCCCCAATCTTCCCTATCCCGAGCCACATTAACCAGCTCTGACTGGGGGATCCCGAGGCGTTCCCAGGCCAGTGTGGAGATGTAATCTCTCCACCTAATCCTGGGTTTCCCAGAGGCCTCCTCCCAGCTGGACGTGCCTGAAACACCTCCCTAGGGAGGCGGCCAGGGGGCATCCTTACCAGATGCCCAAACCACCTCAACTGACTCTTTTCGACGCAAAGGAGCAGCGGCTCTACTCCGAGCTCCTCGCGGATGACTGAGCTCCTCACCCCATCTCTAACGGAGAAGCCCGCCACCCTTCTGAGGAAGCCCATTTCGGCCGCTTGTACTCGCGACCTAGTTCTTTCGGTCATGACCCAGCCTTCATGACCATAGGTGAGGGTAGGAACAAAATTTGACCTGTAGATCGAGAGCTTTGCCTTTCGGCTCAGCTCTCTTTTCGTGACAACGGTGCGATAGAGCGAGTGCAATACCACCCCCGCTGTCCCGATTCTCCGGCCAACCTCCCACTCCATTGTCCCCTCACTCGTGAACAAGACCCCGAGGTACTTAAACTCCTTCACTTGGGGCAATACCTCCTTCCCTACCTGGAGTACGCACTCCATCGGTTTCCTGCTGAGAACCATGGCCTCAGATTTAGAGGTACTAATCCTCATCCCAGCTGCTTCACACTCGACTACCAAGCGATCCAGTGAGAGCTGAAGGTCACGGACCGATGATGACATGAAGACAACATCATCTGCAAAAAGCAGCGATGAGATCCCCGGCCCACCGAACCGTACACCTTCCCTACCCCGACTACACCTCGATATCTTGTCCATGAATATCACAAACAGGATTGGTGACAAAGCGCAGCCTTGGCGGAGACCAACCCCCACATGGAATGAACTCGACTTCATGCCGTGGACTCGGACAAAGCTCTCGCTTTGGACGTACAGGCATTGGATCGCCCTAAGAAGCGACCCCCCCACCCCGTACTCCCGCAGCACCTCCCACAGTCTCTCCCGGGGGACCCGGTCATACGCCTTCTCCAGATCCACAAAACACATGTAGACTGGATGGGCATACTCCCAGGCCCCCTCCAGGATCCTTGCGAGAGTAAAGATCTGGTCCGTCATTCCACGGCCAGGACGAAAACCGCATTGTTCCTCTTCAATCCGAGGTTCGACAATCGGTCAAACCCTCCTCTCCAGCACCTTGGAGTAAACTTTACCATGGAGGCTGAGAAGTGTGATACCCCTGTAGTTGGCACACACTCTCTGATCCCCCTTTTTGAAGAGGGGAACCACCACCCCGTTCTGCCACTCCTTAAGCACTGTCCCAGATTTCCACGCAATGTTGAAGAGGCATGTCATCCATGACACCCCCTCCACATCCAAAGCTTTCAGCATTTCTGGTCGGATCTCATCAATGCCGGGGCTTTGCCACTGCAGAGTTGTTTGACTACCTCAGTGACCTCCCCCAGGGAAATAGAATCTGATCCCCCATCAGCCTCCGGCTCTGCCTCTAGCATAGAGGGCATGTTGGGATTTAGGAGTTCTTCAAAGTGTTCCTTCCACCGCCCAATAACCTCCTCGGTTGAGTTCAGCAGCATCCCATCTTTGCTGTATACAGCTTGGATGGTTACCCGCTTCCCCCTAATAAGGTGGCGGACGGTTTTCCAGAAGCGCTTTGGTGCGGACCGAAAGTCCTTCTCCATGGCTTCTCCGAACTTTTCCCACACCCACTGCTTTTCCTCCCTCACGGCCGAGGCCACAGCCCTTCGGGCCTGTCGGTACCTTACAACTACCTCCGGAGACCTCCGGGACAACAAATCCCGGAAGGCCTCTTTCTTCAGTCGGGCGGCTTCCCTGACCACCATTGTCCACCACGGTGTTCAAGGGTTACCACCCCTTGCGGCACCTAAAACCTTGAGGCCGCAGCTCTCCACCATGGCTTCGGCAATGGAAGCTTTGAACATTGCCCACTCCGGTTCAATGTCCCCAACCTCCGCAGGGATGCCTGAAAAGCTCTGCCGGAGGTGCAAGTTGAAGATCTCGTGGACAGGGACCTCCTCCAAACGTTCCCAGTTCACCCGCACTACTCGCTTGGGCTTCCCAGGTCTGTCCAGAGTCTTTCCCCACCCCCAGACCCAACTCACCACCAGATGGTGATCGGTTGACAGCTCTGCCCCTCTCTTCACCCGAGTGTCCAAAACATATGGCCTCAGATCCGACGACACGATTACAAAATCGATCATCGACCTTCGGCGCTCTGGTACCACGTACACTTATGAGCATCCTTATGTTCGAAAATGGTGTTTGTTATAGATAATCCATGACTAGCACAGAAGTCTAATAACAAACATCCACTTGAGTTCAGATCGGGGAGGCCGTTCATCCCAATCACGCCTTTCCAGGTGTCCCTGTCATTTCCCACGTGTGCGTTGAAGTCACCCAGCATCACTATGGAGTTCCCTACTGGGGCCCTATTCAGGACTCCATTCAGGGTCTCCAAGAAGGCTGAAAACTCTGAACTGCTGTTCGGTGCATATGCACAGACAACAGTCAGAGTTCCCCCCCCCACAACCCGTAGGCATAGGGAGGCGACCCTCTCGTCCACCGGGGTAAACTCCAACGTAGTGGCGCGCTCAGCCGAGGGCTCGTGAGTATCCCCACACCCGCCCGTCGCCTCACACCCTGGGAAACTCCAGAGAAGAATAGAGTCCATCCCCTATCAAGGAGTACGGATCCAGAGCCAAAACTGTGCGTCGATGTAAGCCCCACCAGATCCAACTGGTAACGCTCCACCTCCCTCACCAGTTCCGGCTCCTTCCCCCCCAGTGAGGTGACATTCCACGTTCCCAGAGCTAGCCTTTGCTGCCCAGGTCTGGTCCGTCGAGGCCCACGGCCTTCACTGCCACCCATATGGCAGCGCACCCGACTCCTGCGGATTCTCCAATGGGTGGTGGGCCCAAGGGATGTAGAGGGGGGTTTCACGTCGCTTCTTCGGGCTATGCCCGGCCAGACTCCGTGACAAGCCCGGCCACCAGGCGCTCGACGACGAGCCCTCCATCTGGGCCTGGCTCCAGATGGGGGCCCCGGGCTTCCCCTAGGCAGGGTAACTCCTCTTTCTGTTTTTTCCATAGAGTCTTTGTGAACCATTCTTAGTCTGGCCCCCTCACCTGAGACCACTTTGCCTTGTGAGACCCTACCAGGAGCACATGACTCCAGACAACACAGCCCTCAGGATCATAAGGGCACACAAACCTCTCCACCACGATAAGGTGCTGGTTCCCGGAGAGGCTGACTGATACACAATATAACACACTATTATAATCCATCTCTGCCCAGACGTATACCTTTTTTACTTGTGTCGCGTGAGGACGCGGGTAGAATGTGTGCTTCTTCTGTCGTTTGACTTCAACTCGGTTAAGCTCGGGTGATGACGGTAGGACGTTTCCTTGCTCTGTCGGTGGGCGGTACGGCGGTTGATTCTCTGAGGGTTGACGGACATATCGGCCAAGTCGACTCGGCTGAAGGAAGAGAAATCATCTTCATTTCTGCAGGAAAAAGGGTGAGACGCGGATTGCTCAGCGGCCTCCTTCGGATCCGTCAGTGTACTCGTTGGAACACCGAGAAATCTCGGCTCGTCCAGCAAGATGGAGATTGTTTGGCCAAAGTTCAGGTAAGTACGTTACTTACTTGGACAACGAGGCTACACCTGGGAGACGCAGGGCTGCAATTACACGTGGTGCATACTGTCGCTGGAAGCAAAGCTTAGAAGGATCTCTGAGGTATTATACTCTCGATGATGTCATGGTTGAAGGGTGTGTTCTGTTGTGCTTTTCATCTAACAGGAGTTGAGAGTTCAATCCTTCACAATTACATACATAGGTGTAAAGTGAGCAAGGCTTGATGGGATCTGTAGTCTGTTTGGACTCCCTTTGTTTTGTGTTATCAGGCTTTGAGTGTTCCTACAGGCTGATGTCAGGATTTATGACTGTACTGTATGTAGGCCTGCCTTTGTCTCCTATCTGAGTACATGAGGCCCAACACTAATTTTAGTCAATTCAGACACTAGACACAACCTAAAATTATGAATGATTGGCTTTAATAATGACATCAGAAGTATGTTAACACACAGCAGGCAAGTCAATATACACTTGAAATAATCAGTTTAACAAAATATTGTATTATTTATCTTATCATTAAAATGGCGGAAGAGGATTTGCAGATGCAGGACACCATACTGGAACCTTATATGAGCTGTTGGTGTGCAAGATTAGCTGCCAATAGAGCTGAACAATTAATCTTTCAAAGACCCCTGCAGACCTCTACTACTTAGGCAAATCTTTCCATGTGTATGTAGATTACTTAATTGGCTGAAATTCTTCCCACATAAAGAGCATTGGTATGGATTCTCTCATAACTATTTTGGTTTTGTGGCTGAGTGAAAGTCTTTTCAAAGTGTGAGACAAACTTGGTTTACTTCCCCTTGTCCCCTCCCTCATCCCGGTAGACAGGGATTACCTGCCAGCAGATGGGCGGAGTCATGTATTTTCAGGGTTTGTGGAGCGGTGATCGCGTAGTGGGCTAAAGCACAGAAATAGTAAGCAGAAAGTTGATGGCTTGATTCCCACAGCCACCACCACTGTGTGCACTGTAAGTCACTTTGGATAAAAGCTTCTGCCAAGTACATCAATGTTTTTCCAGTGTGAGCACTTGTAAGGTTTCTCTCCATTGTGAATTCTCTCGTGTATTTTCAGGTGTTGTGATCGAGTGAAACTCTTTCCACAGTGTGAGCACTTGTGAGATTTTTCTCCAGTGTGAATTCTCTCATGTGTTTTCAGGTGTTGTGACTGAGTGAAACTCTTTTCACAGTGTGAGCACTTGTGAGGTTTTTCTCCAGTGTGAATTCTCTCATGTATTTTCAGGTCGTGTAATCGAGTCAAACTCTTTCCACAATGTGAGCACTTGTAAGGTTTTTCTCCATTGTGAATTCTCTCATGTGTTTTCAGGTGCGGTGACTGAGAGAAACTCTTTCCACAGTGTGAGCACTTGTAAGGTTTTTCTCCAGTGTGAATTCTCTCATGTATTTTCAGGTGTTGTGACTGAGAGAAACTCTTTCCACAGTGTGAGCACTTGTAAGGCTTCTCATTTGTGTGAGTTTTCAGGTGTTTTCTTAAGTTTGTATCCACAACAAATGTTTTACCACACTGATCACATTCAAATGGCCTTTCCCCAGAGTGACAGTGGAGATGATCTTTAAAATGGCCTACAGATGTTAAACTTTTTCCACACTGATGGCATGTGTAAGGTCTCTCTCCTGTGTGAACTCTCATGTGTGTTTTAAGATTAAATTTATATGTAAAATGTTTTCCACACCAAGAGCAGGTGAAAGTATTTTTGGCAGCTCTTTGAGACTTTTTTGATGGGCAGTTCTTTTTAGTCTTTGAACAACTCAAATAATTTTCTCCAGTTTTGAAAATATGAACTTTCTGAAATTTCTCATCCAATTCATTCAGCTCTTGAATATCCTCGTTCACCTTCATCAGGTCTAAAACACAATAAGAGGGACAAATATTAAAAAAGAAATTAAATTGAACCCTAATGTAATAGTAAAAAGTACATTTTTATAATATTTTTGATATATTACACCAATTTAATTTAATACAGTAACTGCATTTCATGATTATGGTTTAGATTGAATTAGCCTCAGTCACAGAAAGACAACATGAACTTGAACACAAATGAATGATTCTTATGAGCCAGCTCTGTTGAAACTACAGCGCAAAACACACAGTGCTTCCAGTATAGTCTGATGAATAAATTATTTTTCTCAGTGCACGCTTGTTTTGAGTTGATCCACGGTGAGTACAGACTCCACAACTTCAAAGGTGGAAGTTGACACAACTTGAATGAAATTATTTTTATTGCTACCAAAATGTCATAAAAATGTTTTATTTCATGAATCAAACTACATGTTTATTATAAAACAAAAATGTTGTATCTTTTTAGAAATGAAGACGTCTTCTCTGCGTACACAATAGATGTAGTACGTTGCTCTGAGCCACTAATCCAGAGTCAGCTTTTCTCAGCCTATTCTCCTACTTACGGGGAGCTGTCTCACAGAGCAGGTCGGCTGCATAAATCAATGAACTGAGCGAGTATTTCACCCTGTGTATCATGTTGTGGACAGTGAAAGACTAGTCTTATAATCCCTCCGCCTAAATGCGTTTACTGATTTTTTGCACATTTGTACTCCTGATTTCTTGCAACACAGGAACAGTAGAGGTGTACAAAAGCAACGCGTTATTTATTTATTTATTTTTTTAATGCAACTCAGATATTATGGTCTAAAATAAAAAATATTGCGTTACTTGAAAAAGTATATCAGATTACCTGACACTTGTTACTTTTAGCGCATTATCTCCTACACTGGCTGTAAAAACCAAAACTTGTCAAGACTCGAAACCTTTGATTTCTTGAAATGTGCCGATGGACTAGCGCCTTGAGTGGCCCAGCTAGAGCACAGACCTGAACCCGATTGATCTCTGGAGAGATCTGAAAATGGCTGTGCACCGACGCTCCCATCCAACCTGATGGAGCTTGAAAGGTCCTGCAAAGAAGAATGGGAGAAACTGCCCAAAAATAGGTGTGCCAAGCTTGTAGCATCATACACAAAAAGACTTGAGGCTGTAATTGCTGCCAAAGATGCTTCAACAAAGTATTGAGCAAAGGCTGTGAATACTTATGTACATGGGATATTTTAAGTTTTTTTATTATTAATACATTTGCAAAGATTTCAAACAAACTTCTTTCACGTTGTCATTATGGGGTATTGCTTATAGTATTTTGAGGAAAATTATGAATTTAATCCATTTTGGAATAAGGCTGTAACATAACAAAATGTAGAAAAAGTGAAGCGCTGTGAATACTTTCCGGATGCACTGTAAACAAATATAGTGAAAAGGACTTAAATATTTATATTTATAAGTTTCTCACCCAAATTATTGAATTGCTTTATAAGAGATTAAATGAACCACTGGAGTCATATGGATTACTTTTACAATGATTGTCTGTGCTTTTTTTTTCTTTTTGGCACTTTTCCACTGCACGTTACGGTTTGACTCTACGCTCTCTCAGTTTACTTTTCTTAAGCTTGCTTTTCCACTGCAGTTAAGTGAAGCTTTCAAGCAGAATATAGAGTTAATGTGCCATCCTCCATCATGGACTCCAACAACGCCATGACTGAGTCCAAGGTACTCTTCCTCCCATTGCTCGCTAGATAGCGTCAATGTGGTCGAACCACTTCCACTTTTCCTTGATGGTTCTGTAGTCACAATTAAGATTTTTTTTTTTTTTTTTTTTACTTGTCCCTAACTGTTGGTAAGTCCGGTGGTAGCAGTGTGTGGCCAACAGCTGAAACACTTCCTGAAAGACTTTTTCCATTTTCCGTCATTTCGTTTGTCGCTAATGAGAGGAATATCTGCACCTTGTTTATTGAACACAACGTGGTTTTGCGCACAGCCATTTCTTTTTACAATTTGAAAGTCGAGTGAACAAATGATACTGCTATCGCTGTAGTAAACTTTAAAACTAGCGGGTTGATGTCCCGAGTAGCAAATCCAGTGACACTTGTAGTGACGATTCTCTCTGACCAATCAGTGATCTGAAGGGTTTTGACGTCACATGTAGTGTCGGCTCGGCTCGCTTGGAACCTCGACCGAGGTGGTACTAAAAAAAGAATCAGGTACCAGGTACTATCCACAGTGGACAACCCCCCAAAAAGCGAGTCGAGTTGTACTGGGCAGTGGAAAAGCCCCATAAGTTTGGTGTATCTAGGAATTTTTGCTGAAAAAACACTTAAGGCAGAAAAAAGAATAAGAAAAAATCAGTACAAAAACATTATGATTAGAGCACCTTTGGTGTTTGGCCCCCCAATTAAAAGACATGGTGCATTTTCTTTTTCTTATGTTTCTGCACTTTTTAATTATGCTGTACTAAACTGATTAATGACTGATGTATTCCATCCTGAAATCAGAGACTTTCCCTTTGAAATCTGAATGCAACTAGATCCACTTGTGAACGGATCACACAATATAATAAGAAACATACCAAAAGGAATAAAATCATCATCATCATCGCTCTGTTGTTTCTCTGCTGTGGTTTCTCTCATCTTCATCAGGTTCCTGCAGTCCAGCAGCTTCACTGAACACATCTTCATCTTCAATGGTATCTGCAGCATCTGCTGTTCTCCAGCATTACAGAGAGAAGTCAGAGACTCTGTGGAGGTTTGATCATCATCATCTTCTCCTTCTCTTTGTTGTTCCTCTGCTGTGTTTTCTTCATTTATCTCCTCCAGCTTCACTTCATTCTTCACAGGTATCTGCTGTTCCTCAACTTTACAGACAGAAGCCAGAGACTCTGAGGAGGTTTGATCATCATCATCATCATCATCATCTTCTCTCTGTTGTTCCTCTGCTGTGTTTTCGTATTTTATCTCCTCCAGCTTCACTTCAATCTTCACTGGTATCTGCAGCATCTGCTGTTCTTCAGCATTACAGACAGAAGTCAGAGACTCTGTGGAGGTTTGATCACCCTGATTACCATCAGTAGAACAGAGTAAAGTGAGCTGTGAGTCCTGTGTCTCTCTGGATCTCTGTTCAGAGAGTTTGTCCAGCAGTCGCTGTGGTGTGGACTGATCTCTGCCGCTCCACACTGAATCCTGACATTCTGTGGAGGTCCCATCAGTCACACACACTGAAGATTGACAAGAAACCTTTTCCAGCTCCTGACAAACACAACACAATCACATCTGTACCATTCATCACATCATTTAAAAAATTACAATCTCAACTTTAAGGATGAAATGAATGTTTAACCTGTAACCTGTTGTCTCTCTCCATCAGTTTTGTCTTCAGTGACGTCAACTCTTTCTTCAGCTGAGATATCCAGCATCTTTAAGGAAATCATACAGTTAATAATTAAGAGATCACAGCAAAAATGATCAGTTTCTCTGGATTTACTATTTATAGGTATTTGTTTCAGTAATGAAAATGTCTGTTTTATTCTATAAATTACTGACAACATTTCTCCCAAATTCTAAATAAAAATATTGTCATTTAGAGCATTTATTTGCAGAAAATGAGAACTGGCAGGTACGGATTAACCACCGGGCTGATTGGGCAGTTGCCCAGGGGTCTCTATTATAAATCCACATGAATGTCAGCCTTATGTGAAATAACATTTGTTCGGCCAAACGAGTGTTGGACAACAGCAGCACGAGCAAGTGACTGATGGGACAAGCTCAGGGAATCCGTGTCTCACAGGTGCAGTGCATTTATTTGAAGGACTACAGAAAACAGCATCTGATTCACAAAACTCTTCCAAACACAAAGATAAGGTGCAGTTTACCCTGGCTGTGTACAAAGGTGATGGTTTAAATTCATATAAGCGACAGAATTCGTGCAACAGTATGAAGGACTTTAAAATGTTTAAGTCCTGCATGCATTTAACGATAAGGAGAAAGGTGCCTTAATACCCCAAATATGTGCACGGTAAACTGACAAGAGTTCAGGGAATAATGTGCATAGTGAGCTATGAGCCTAAATAGCATCAATTCCTCTTTGCAACCTGAACTTCATCAAAATGTCGATTTGTGAAAACACTCAATGCAGCGCAACAAATGGTGAAACAGAACACAAGTGTCTAGAGATGCATTAATAAATATTGAAATTATTTTTAAATTAACAGTGTCTAAAAAAATGTGACAGTCTTGCACAACGAATTGTAAAACAGAACGCAGATGGAACACAGGTGTTGAGTGTATTCACATATATTAAAGTTCTCTTAAACTTAGCACAGTGTATAAAAAAAAATACTGCGCAATAAGATAAAAATATAGCTGCAAGCAGCAATGCGATTCCTCCTAAAAATGGCAAATCATTTAAAATTGATCAGTAGATGGTTGGGATTAAACCCTCCCAATGGAGGAATCCAAAAAACATGTCTTTCTGACTTAATACTAAACGAAAGGTTTTCAGTGTACAGGAAAATCCATCATGCCGTACCTTGTAGATCCTTGAGGCTTTTTTGTTCCCAATGAGAAATGAGGTATGTATATTAAGTTTCAGAAGAATTGAATAAATGGGGTGGAAATGTCATCACTTTGAAAATAGGACATTTGGCATGTCTTGTAGCACCCCCTAAGGGCGAATGTGGGCCATTATTGGTTTAGGGGTTACCATTGGCCTGTAGTATCAATGTTCAAAATTAGAAAATTTTTGACCCAAAAATGGGACATTTGGGCATGGCCTGTAGCGCCCCTTAAGGACAAATGTGGGCCATTCTTTGCACAGTATTTCAGAATGATGTCATCTTGACAAATGTTAGGTTTGAAATACCATCAGTCAAAATTACATTTAATTTATTGACACATATATATTGAGGCATTGTAGACATTTACATAAATACACCCCTTTCAGCCATTTTGTGTTGTATTAATTTTTACTAAGTAACAAATTGAAAGACATAAATTCTACACATGGGTACCAAATTTCAAGTCAATTGGAGCTATGGTTTAGGAGAAGATCTTTAGGTTTTTCAAACTTTTCACTGTACAGGAAAATCTATCACGGTGGAAATTATGGATCCTTGAGGCTTTTGTTCCCCATGAGAAATGAGGCATGTACACAAAGTTTCAGAAGAATTGGACAATTGGGGTGGAAATGAAATAATTTTGAAAATGGGACTTTTGGGTGTGGCCTGTATCGCCCCCCTATGGGCGAATGTGAGCCATTCTTTGCATAGTACTTCAGAACTAGAAAAAAAAAGGTTTGTCAAGACAGACTTTGATGTTGGCTTGAGAAAGGCCGAACCTTGAACCAAGACTGGAACTCGATCATAACAATAAAACAAGATAACTTCAAAAATATGAAATATATGCAATTACTTGAAAATTATTTAAGCTCTCCATGTCATTATTCCACATACGGCATTCACTAAAATTTTCACTTTGTCCTAAGACTTCATTTTATGTATTGTACAAATAAGTGAATGTTAAAGGGATATTTGATAATTTCCTCACCCTAATTCAATCCCAGATGTGTATGACTTTCTTCATATATATATATATAGTCAAAAAGTTGATAACGCCATCCTACCCGTGTTAAAGAGAGAAAAATATAAAAGATTAAGCACGTACGCATAAGGTCTCACTTAATTTGAGACGTAAAGTTCACACTAAGGGATTAGTAACTGCTAGTTAGTTTGTAACTAAGTCGATGCTTAATTTGGTTGCACCAACTGTTCTTAAGACAAGACTTAGCTAGTAGTTCGTAAGCTCTTCGTAAAGTAGTCACATAATATGATGTTTACCTGTATTTATCCAATAAACAGCCTTCATATTTGTACACAGATGTGTTAAAAAGCCATCCGTTTCAGTTTTATTTTGTTACAGTTGATGTTTAAACCTTGTTTGCTCACGTAACTGTCAGCTGTCATTAATTATATCCCCATTAAAATACGAAGCGTAATAAAAGTAGATTTAGATAAATAGTATATTTGCCCTGTGTAAATAACAATATATAGGAACTGTATCTGATATAAGGAGTGATAAATAAATACTGATACAACAGGCTGGAAAAATAGACATTTGTTCGTTTTAATATCTTATATTTTGAATGTGTTGACACTTGACACCGGGCGACACACCCTGAAAACTGCACCATTAGATCTGCTTCACGCATAAAAGTTATAAGTGCGTGATATAAATGTCTCAGATCCAGGATTGGCCGAAGTCCGCCGTCTTTCTAAGAAAATAACGGCTATAAAACCCTTTTTGTGCTTGACAATTTGGCACAATCTCTATCGCATTTTTCTCGATGAGATTGTGTATTTCGGCTCGTAACACGGGTGCGTCTTCGGATGAAACCGTAGAAGATGAAACGCTGTGAAAAAAAGCTCTGTGATGGTTGTGATCTGTGACTTCTCCGGCACCTTTAACACCATTCAACCAGCAATACTAGAAAGGAAACTAGAAGTAATGTGGTTTGATAGCCCCATGATGTCCTTGGTCATAGATTTCCACATTTTGTAGAGCTCAGTTTGTGAGGCTGAGGAACTGTGTGTCCCAGCAGGTGGTTTGCACCACAGGTGCTCCTCAAGGAACTGTCCTATCTATATTTTGGTTCATACTCTACACTTCAGACTTTAGGTACAACTCAAAGTTATGCCACCTGTAGATGTTTTTGGATGACTCTGCTGTTGTAGGCAGTATGGTTGACAGGAGACTGAGTATAGGAAAATAGTCAACAGATTTGTCGAGTGGTGTGGAGCAAACCATCTGCAACTCAACATCACAAAAGCAAACAACTGGTTATCAACTTGAGAAAAAGGACCAGTAGTATACAGATGAAAAACTTTTCCCACACTGATTGCACTTGTAAGGTCTTTCTCCTGTGTGAACTCTCATGTGTCTATTAAGATGACTCATACATGTGAAACTCTTTCCACACTGAGAGCAGATGATAGCAGGTGAGATATTCTTCTTAGTCTTTGAAAAGTTGCATCCTAGATGTGCATGTGCAAGTGAATGGGGATTATAATTCTAAAGCTCCAAAAGCTCATAAAGGCAGCATCAAAATAACCATATGACTCCAGTGGTTTAATCAATGTCTTCTGAAGTGATCCAATTGGTTTTGGGTGAGAACAAACCAAAATGTAACTTCTTTTTCACTGTACATCTTGCCACTGTTGTCTCTAAAAACATGAATTTAAAGGGATAGTTCACCCAAAAATGAAAATTCTCGCATCATTTACTCACTCATGCCATTCCAGATGTACTGTATATGACTTCCTTCATTCAGCAGAACATAGAGAAATATAAAAACACCTCAGCTCAATAGGTCCTTATAATGGATGTGGATGGTAGCACAATTTTTGATGCTCCAAAAAGCACAGGCAATCAGCATTAACATCATTCATATGAATCAAGTGGTTAAATGAATGTCTTATAAAGCAATTTGATCACTTTTGATGAGTAAAAGATACATATTTAAGTACTTTTTAACTATAAATCATCGCTTCAGGGTAAGTAGACAAACTACTTGTTAAGTCTTGCCTTAAAAACATGTGATGCAACCAAATTAAGCACCGACTTAGTTGCAAACTAACTAGCAGTTACTAATCCCTTAGTGTGAACTTTACGTCTCAAATTAAGTGAGACTTTATGCACAGTTGGTGCAACCCTACTCAGACACACACATACTGAATATAATGAAAAGATCGTGAATACGTTTTTTAGAACTTTTATCCCGCAGTCCAGTAGGTGGCGGTAAAGCATCAAGAGCTGGTTTGCAAACCGCCAATGACTCCGAAGAAGAAGAAGAACTTATTTCGGTACATGCTCAATCTGTTATGCATAATATTATTTTTTCGATGTGTAGTTTTCTGTCCACAGTTTATCTCTCTTTTGCGTTTTAATGGTAATAAAAGAAGCTGATTATTCGCTTATGTGGCGGTTTTGTGACGGATGCTTTAAAATATTCAGTTTCAATAGAAACGAGCAGAAATCTGAGAATATCATGTTTAATTTCTGATATATGAACTCTTTAAATCAAGCTGCTGATTGTAAATGAGTTCAGTGAAGGCGGTTGTATAGCTATAGACTTTTATTAGCTAATTTCAGGGGGTTTCCTGGTCTTCGGACATGATCATCGATTGTTATTTCTATTAATATTTAATATTTATGTAGTTGTATGTAATGTTTTCATTGGATATACGAGTTTACTTTGATAATCTAATCATGAGAAATGTGAATTTGAAAGGGTCTGGAAGGTACATTTCATTATGATCTAATTTCTAAAGTGTTTGTTATAATATTCTGACTACATGAATACAAACATTACTGAGTTAAGATTGTGATTTTAGTGAAAATGTTTGTTTTTACTCCTTATTCGTGTATATTCATACATACAGTATGCTGTAACCAAACCTTTATTCATGGTTACTACAGTATTACTATAGTAACAAGGTATTGGTAGGTACTAGTAAAGCCATTTTTACTACAGTATGATTTATTGTTTACAGTGTTTTTACTGTAGCTTAACCATGGTTAATCATGTGGTTACTATGGTTTTACTATAAATACCATAGTTAAACTACCACAGTAGCTATAGTTATGGTATTTTATTAGCACAGTTTTCATGTTCCTGTATTATTTCAGACCCTATGGTGTCATTTCAAATATAATGGTTAAAATATGGTTACTGTAGTAAAATCATGGTCAATTTATTGCAGGTGGAACGTAAAACAATTTCAGAAAATAAAAAGTCCCGTCCTGTCCTCGAAGAGGCTCCACAGAAATCTGAGAATATCATGATTCATTTCTGATATATGAGTTAAGTGAAGGTGAGAATATGTTGTATCCTTTTATAGGCTAATTTCAGGGTTTTTGTCGGTCAAAAAAGTAGGATTTGTCTTTGGGTCCTCATATTCTCACAAACAGCCCTGTATATATAAATAATAATCAAAAGAAGAAAGAAGGAAGTTTTTGCATTAGTAGGATTGGGTCAAGTGCTCGTGAAAGAGATGCATCTTTAGATGTTTATTGAAGGTGGCTAAAGAATCAGCTGCTCAGGTGGGGTTTGGCGGGTCCTTCCACCATCAAGGGACAGTTGAAGTGAAGATCCGGGAAAGTGATTTTGTGCCCGTGTCAGATGGCACAATGAGGCGCCGCTCACCCGCTGATCTTTTGAAGTAGTGAGTGTAGATTGGGGGGTGTGGAGACAGCGGTGGTGGTTGTATATAATGTGGTCGAGTGACTGTGATGCTTGTGTGACACTTTTTTTTTTTTTTTTATACAGGCAAGTCATTAAGATCAAGTTCTTATTTACAATGGCGGCCTGACAAGTGGAATAACTCCATGAAAACAAGTTTCAAAATCAATGTCAGTCCATTAAATCATGATTTATTAATATTGATGATTTCATCACAGAAATCTCTCAGCTGAAGAAAGACGTGACGTCACTGAAGACAAAACTGATGGAGAGAGACGACAGGTTACAGGTTAAACATTCATTTCATATCATCTGAATATCATCTTTTATTACTGATTTATGAGCTTGTTAAACCAGCGGCTGATTGGAAATGAGTTCATTGAAGGCGATTTTTGTTGAATAAAGATTGCTGTGGGCTAACACCTGATAATATTCCTACTGTCAGGTAAATTAACCCAAACTCAAGGCACATGTTTGTATATTTACCCATCACAGTAATCTCTCAGCTGAAGAAAGAGGTGACGTCACTGAAGACAAAACTGATGGAGAGAGACGACAGGTTACAGGTTAAACATTCATTTCATCCTTAAAGTTGAGATTGTAAGCTTTCTAATGATGTGATATGATGAACTGTACAGATGTGATTGTGTTGTGTTTGTCAGGAGCTGGAAAATGTTTCCTGTCAATCTTCAGTGTGTGTGACTGATGGGACCTCCACAGAATGTCAGGATTCAGTGTGGAGCGGCAGAGATCAGTCCACACCACAGCGACTGCTGGACAAACTCTCTGAACAGAGATCCAGAGACACACAGGACTCACAGCTCACTTTACTCTGTTCTACTGATGGTAATCAGGGTGATCAAACCTCCACAGAGTCTCTGACTTCTGTCTGTAACGCTGGAGAACAGCAGATGCTGCAGACACCAGTGAAGATTGAAGTGAAGCTGGAGGAGATAAAAGAAGAAAACACAGAAGAGGAACAACACAATTATGATGATGATGATCAAACCTCCACAGAGTCTCTGAAGATGAAGATTTGTTCAGTAAAGCTGCTGGACTGCAGGAAACTGATGAAGATGAGAGGAGAAACCACAGCAGAGGAACAACAGAGTGATGAAGATGATGATGATGTGAAGACTGAATTGAAGATGGAGGAGATAAAACAAGAAAACACAGAAGAGGAAAAACATAGAAAGGATGCTGATTTGATTTCTTCAGGTATGGTTCTTTCTTTATAACAGCTCTGTTGTCTTTTAAAAATGTGCATCTACCCCATTGTTTCCTACACTGCTGTTTAAAGTCAGAGCTGCACTGCTTCTGGATAAAAAATCAAAGAAAAAGAAAGATTTTAGGATTTAGAAAAAGATTGAATGTCGTAAAATAATACAGTTCTGTGCAAGATCAGGGAGGACGAGAAGCAGGTCCCCCTTGTTGCTCCGTACTGGCCCACTCAGACCTGGTTCCCGGACCTCACACTCCTCACGACAGCTCCTCCCTGGCTGTCGTGAGGAAGGACCTTCTTTTTCAGGGACGGGGCACACTCTGGCACCCACGCTCAGACCTCTGGAATCTCCATGTCTGGTCCCTGGACAGGACACGGTGGACCTAACTGGTCTAACGCCCACTGTGGTTAACACGATCACTCAGGCCAGACCCCTTCTACAAGGCAGCTCTACACCCTGAAGTGGCGTATCTTCACTAAGTGGCGTTCTTCTTGGAGCTGCGCAGTCGGATCAGTCTCCCTTGGCATAGCCCTCTCTGCCCCGGTCACTGTGTTTGTAGAATCTCCCCCCCTTATGAAGGGCAGGACTTACCTCCAGCCATTTAGCCCATATGGTGTATTTGCAACTTTTTACCCTCCCCTTCTCTTCAGTGCAGGGCGTGGCCTCCATTGGGCCTTTTCCCTCTGAAAGAATAGGGATGGAAAAAGATGCCTTCCCGGGTGCATTTTATGAGCATTTTTAGGCCCCAGCTGAATACATTTTTCTATGGAGAGAAAAACTTAGAGAGAAAAGGCCACGGCTGGCGCAGCCTGCTCCCATATTCGGTACGAGTGTGAAGAGTTTGTGTTAGGGGTGTGTGGGGTCATCCACAATGCTGGTTGCTTTGTGGATGCAGCGTTTGGTGTAAATGTCTTTGATGGAGGGAAGAGAGACCCTAAAGATCTTCTCAGCTGTCCTCACTATCCTCTGCAGGGCTTTGCGTTCCGAAACAGTGCAAGTCCCAAACCAGGCAGTGATGCAGCTGCTCAGGATGCTCTCAATAGTCCCTCTATAGAATGTAGAGAGGATGGGGGGTGGGAGATGTGCTTTTAATTAGTGTTCAATATGATTATTTAAATTTGTCTCTCTTGAATTGATTTTTCAATTTACTGTGTTCATTTCAGATCTGATGGAATTAAAAGAGGAAAGTCAAGAGCTGAATGAAGTGGAGGAGAAACCTCAGTATCAGAGTGGCTCAAAGACTAAGAAGAATTTCTCACCAAAAAAGCCTCAAAGGAGAACAGCCAAAAATACTTTCACCTGCTCTCAGTGTGGAAAGAGTTTCACATGTATGAGTCATCTTAATAGACACACAAGAGTTCACACAGGAGAAAGACCATACAAGTGCAATCAGTGTGGAAAAAGTTTTTCATCTTTATACTATATCAAGGATCATCTTCGCTTTCACTCTGGAGAAAAAACATTTGAATGTGATCAGTGTGGTAAAACATTTGTTTTGAATTCAGTCCTAAAACAACATCTGAAAACACACAAAAATGAGAAGCCTTTCAAGTGTTCTTTTTGTGGAAAGAGTTTTGCATGCCTGTCCAATTTAAAAGAGCACCAGACAATACATATTGGTGAGAGCGCTCATATGTGCACTGAATGTGGGAAGATCTTTACAAAAGCCAGCAACTTGAAACAGCACCAAAGAATTCATACTGGAGAAAAACCTTACAAGTGCTCACACTGTGGAAAGAGTTTCACTTTGTCACAAGACCTGAAAAAACACAAGAGAATCCATACTGGAGAAAAACCATACATTTGCTCATACTGTGGAAAGAGTTTCACTCTGTCACAAAACCTGAAAAAACATGAGAGAATCCATACTGGAGAGAAAACGTATAAGTGCTCACACTGTGGAAAGAGTTTCACTCAGTCACAAACTCTAAAAACACATGAGAGAATCCATACTGGAGAAAAACCTTACAAGTGCTCACACTGTGGAAAGAGTTTCTCTCAGTCACAAGACCTGAAAAAACACGAGAGAATTCATACTGGAGAAAAACCTTACATTTGCTCACACTGTGGAAAGAGTTTCACTCTGTCACAAAACCTGAAAACACACGAGAGAATTCATACTGGAGAGAAACCATACCACTTCTCTTCACGTGGTAAAAGATTAAGAGCAGCAAGTGATTTATGGAAACATGTAAAAAATAATTGCCAATGTAGTCACAGTGAGCAAAAATCATCTTCAGGTCCATCAAGATTAAGTAAATAGTTGGAAATTCAGATAAACACAAAGACCCTGATACAACACTACAGCCATTGCCAAACGTATTGGCAGTGACATACATTTTTTATTTCTGCTTCAGTTGTTGTGGTGTTGATTCACATTGTTTCTCGATTATTGTGCAGAGTGATCAGATGCATTTTAAATAATTGCAAAAAGCTTCATTGGCCAAAAGAAATTAACTTTATCATAAAAACCCAAATTTCACAGTTTTTTGGCCCTGGCACAAAATGACCAGCCAACATCATTACATTAATCATATCAGCTGCACCTGGGAAAGTGAGAACGAGTACTAGTCAGGTGAAATCACACATCATTCTGATGGGATTATAAGAGCAGACTGATTGCTATAAAAGGAGGGAAGAATTGCTTCCAATCGTTATGTTCTTGTTCGCAATGGTTACCTCTAAAGAAAGACATCCAGCCATCATCTATTTGCATCAAAATGGCATCACATGCAAGGATATTGCTGCAAAGAATATTGCACCTAAAAAAACATTTACCGGATCATCAAGAACTTCAAGGATAGAGGTTCAACTGCAGTGAAGAATGCTTTAGGACGTCACAGAGTGTCCAGCAAGCACCAGGACCCTCTCCTCCTGAGAAGTCAGCTACAGAATCGTGTCACCACCAGTGCAGAGCTTGCTCAATATTGGCAGCAGGTTGGTGGGAGTGCATCTGCACGCACAGTGAGGCGAATAATTTTTTACAATGGCCCAGTGTCAAGAAATGTAGCAAAGAAGCCACTTCTGTCCAAGAAAAACATCAAGGACAGACTGAAATTCTACAGGAAGTTCAAGGATTGGACCGTAGAAGACTGGTGCAAAGTTATTTTCTCTGATGAAGCCCCCTTCCGACTGTTTGGGACAACTGGAAACTCGATAGTCCGGAGAAGAAAATGTGAACGCTACCATGAGTCCTGTGTTGTGCCAACAGTGAAGCATCCTGAGACCATCCATGTGTGGGGTTGCTTTTCATCCAAGGGAGTGGGCTCTCTCACAATTCTGCCCAAAAACACTGCCATGAATAAAGAATGGTATCAAAACGTCCTGCAAGAGCAACTTCTCCCAATGATCCAGGAGCAATAGGTGATGATCCGTGCATTTTCCAGCATGATGGAGCACCATGTCACAAGGCAAGAGTGATAATGAAGTGGCTTGGAGATTATTACATTGAAATTTTGGATTCGTGGCCAGGCAACTCCCCGGATCTTAATCCCATAGAGAACCTGTGGTCAATCCTCAAAAGGCGAGTGGACAAGCAGAAGCCCACAAATTGTAATTAACTTTGAGCACTAATAAGGCAAGAATGGATCACCATCAGTCAGGATTTGGCCCAGAAGCTGATATCTAGCATGCCAGAGCGGATTGCAGAGGTTATGAAGAACAAGTGTTTCTCTTTATATTGAATGTTTTTGCCAATAAAATCCTTTAAAACTTATGAAACGCTTATCATTGTTTTCCAGTACACCATAGAAACATGTGAAAAAATAATCTAAAAATACTGAAGCAGTAAACTTTGCAAAACACAAAAATACTTTTGGCCACGGCTGTACATCACCCAGACGTCTATTTAATGTGTGTGTTTACATCTGGAAGAAGAAATTTTGGGGGATTGTTTGTTCAACAGCAATATTTCTGTAAGATGTTTCCTCTCAGATGTCAATAAGACATTCAGCAGATGCCTTTAAGATGTTTAAGATTTAGAATGTTTGTAAATCTGATCTTTCGAAGATGTTCAGTTAACTGGGGGTTTTCACACGAGCAGCATGCGAAAGCTGTATTGCAGACCATGCACCTATTATGGTTTTTCAAATCCTAACCAGGGGCTACCTTTAGGAGGTTGTCTTGAGTTTGTTTGCAATGGAACTGTGGCGTGGGTCGCATGAGTGAGAAAGCAGACTGTACTCGGACCCACACTTGTTCAGGAAGTAAAATAAATTGTGTATATGTTTCTGCCAACATAAGCATAATAACATTATCAATTGCACAAAACCAAACACACGTGCACCATGAGTGGAAGGGAACGCTTTTGATCACAAAAGTGATGAGTTGCCTTTTATATACGTGCGAGAGGGAGCTTGCAATCAACTGTGTTATTAAAAAAGATTTTGAGCATCAGTTATAGTCGCTTTCTTGGATATCTACATCTGCTGAATTACAGAATGCAACACCGAGGCGCAAGTGTTGTCCATCATGTGCAGGTTTGTGATGACGCAAGTCGATGATGGAAAAGCAACATAGTTCAACAGAATAGATAGTTAGAGGCACTTGACCTTCTCTTTTGCTTCCTGTCCCACAGATGTAGAATGTGTCTACTGCTGAAGGTCAAGTCAAGTGGTTTTTATTGTCGTTTCAACCACATACAGTTAGTACAGTACACAGCGAAACGAGACAACGTTCCTCCAGGACCATGGTGCTACATAAAAACAACATAGTACAAACACAGAACCACATGAGACTACACAACGAAATAAAATACCTATATATACCTATATAAAGTGCACGTGCAAACATGTGCAAAAACTACGGGACAGTACAATAAATTTCTGACAATGAACAGTACAATAGGCACAGTGAGAGACAGTGCAGCGCCGACCAGTACACAATAGTGCAAAAAGATGACAGTTTCTAAAAACGTAAACAACATACTATGAGATAGTGATGCAGTTATTGAGGTAGCAGACAGTTATAAAGTGACAAATTAAAGTGCAACTCAGGATACGCTGTGTGTGTGTGTGTGTGTGTCAGTCCAGTCTCTGTGTATTGAGGAGTCTGATGGCTTGGGGAAGAAGCTGTTACACAGTCTGGCCGTGAGGGCCCGAATGCTTCGGTACCACTTGCCAGATGGGAGGAGGGTAAAGAGTTTGTGTGAGGGGTGTGTGGGGTCATCCACAATGCTGGTTGCTTTGCGGATACAGTGTTTTTTGTAAATGTCTTTGATGGAGGGAAGAGAGACCCCGATGATCTTCTCAGCTGTCCTCACTATCCATCTGCAGGGCTTTGCAGTCCGTAACAGTGCAAGTCCCAAACCAGGCAGTGATGCAGCTGCTCAGGATGCTCTCAATAGTCCCTCTATAGAATGTAGATGGGGGGTGGGAGATGTGCTTTCCTCAGCCTTCGAAGAAAGTAGAGATGCTGCTGGGCTTTCTTGGTAATAGAGCTGGTGTATGTGGTCCAGAGTGATTCTACCTGCACATTTCCTCACTCTGGAGATGTACCGGTCTTGGAGGGCGAGCAGGGGGGCACCAATAATCCTCTCAGCAATCCTGACTTTCTGTTGTAGTTTCGTTCTCTCTAATTTGGTGCCTGAACCAAACCAGACAGTTATAGATGTTCACAGGACAGACTCATTGAGAGAACTGATTAATTAGATTAATCGATTATCAAAATAATCATTAGTTGCAGGCCAATTTGGGATATTTATGAACATGGAGAACATACAGTGCTGAATATAGTGGAAATTCACCAACAATCATCTGAAACAAAGGGCTGTCTTTTTGAGAGGTAACTTTGAGGAAATTCAGCTAGTGCCGTGTCATGTGAACAAGGGGCTGTTCAAACTGAATGTGTTTTCATTCGTCTCTCATGGGAGCGCTGCAATTTTAGACGCTGTGAAGTTAAAAATAACTTTTACAACTGATAAAAATGTGTCTTGAGACACTTGCGTTCCGCTCTTTTCATTGCGGTGCGTTTTGTTTATTTTGCGCGACAACTAGGGTGACCAGATCAGAATTATTTATTGAGGAATTCTGAATGAAATTACTGTCTGTCATGTAAACACGGAAATACAAATAAAAAAAACCATTGAACTCAAGTGTCATCATGAAACAAATAAAACAAACACTGCGCTTTAACATCAGCAACATCCAATCAAATCACTCCTTGTGACTTTTTTGAGCATGAAATTCGCGCCTTGCCGCCTATAGTCTACGTAGCCTACTGCAGCTCTCTACGTTCTTTTACTGTCTATGGTTGCAATGAGCAGCCGACAGGAGCTGGCTGCAGGACGGCAATGAGCAATTTTTAATATTCTATCACACTATAACTACTCGAGAGTCTGCTCTTGAGACTTTGTTCTAATTTTCGGGACAATTAGGGCAGGATTCGGGATTCGGGACAACTGCTTGGATTTCGGGACTGTCCCGAATTTTTCGGGACGTCTGGTCACCCTAGCGACAACGTGTCTGTCCTGAATGGTTACTGGAAGAAATGCTTTAGCCATTGGTTACATGAACGCTACTCTTTTAACATGAATGCAAACGCTTTTATCAAAGTCACCAGAATTGAACGCTTTTTATGTTTTTTTTTTTTTTTTTTTTTGCAAACAAAATAAAAATGTCCGTATCCTCGTACATATAAAGTTCAGTTTGGCAGATTTCTGTGCGTACCCTCAGAATAATTCATGCAGGCGCCCGTTACAAAACCCAGAATGAGTTTTCTCAAACGCGTCCTCCAGTCCAGCAGGAGACAGAAAAGCGCCATTAAACTCAAGAAGATGAAAGAAGAATTGAGCGCTCAGTCGATACATGTTCAATGTGTTTATCTTCATTTGTGAGTTTATATTTGTTTTAATGTGTTTGTATTTTTCTGTGACGTTTTAATAATGTTAATCGAAGTTTATTATCGTCTTATGTGTCGGTTTTGAGACAAACATGTTCAAATATTCAGTTTCAGAAGAAACAATATTCTCATTCCCTTGCAATAAATTTACCATGTTTTAACTACAATAACCCTTTTTTAATCATGATATCCGTAGTGAAACAACAGTAATACAGGGAAACGAAAACTATGTGTAAACAAATCATAATTTGTGATGACTGGTTTTACCAAAATTACCATAGTTTAACTGTGTTTACTATAGTAGTGTTACTATGGTATTTGTTATAAAACCATAGTAACCACACGATTATCCATGGCTAAACTATTGTAAAACATGGTTACTATAGTAATTTTCAGTATACTGTATCCAAACTATAGTTTTCATTTTCCTGTATTATTACAGTCCCTATGGTGTCATTTCAAATATAATGGTTAAAATATGGTTACTGTAGTAAAATCATGGTAAATTTATTGCGGGTGTAAAATAAAACAATTTCAGAAAAGAAAAAGTCCCGTCCTGTCCTCAGAGAGGCTCCATAGATATCTGAGAATATCATGATTCATTTCTGATATGATCTTGTTAAATTCAGCGGCTGATTGTAAATAAGTTACGTGAAGGTGAGAATATGTTGTGTATATCCTTTTTAGGCTAATTTCAGGGTTTTCCTTGGTCAAAAAAGTAGGATTTGTCTTTGGGTCCTCATATTCTCAGAAACAGCCCTGTATATATAAATAATAATCAAAAGAAGAATGAAGAAAGTTTTTGCATTAGTAGGATTGGGTCAAGTGCTCGTGAAAGAGATGCATCTTTAGATGATTATTGAAGGTGGCTAAAGAATCAGCTGCTCAGGTGGGGTTTGGCGGGTCCTTCCATCATCAAGGGACAGTTGAAGTGAAGGTCCGGGAAAGTGATTTTGTGCCCGTGTGAGATGGCACAATGAGGCGCCGCTCACCCGCTGATCTTCAGCTTCTGGATGGCACATTGACTTGAAGTAGTGAGTGTAGATTGGGGGTGTGGAGACAGCGGTGGTGGTTGTATATAATGTGGTCGAGTGACTGTGATGCTTGTGTGACACTCCATGAAAACAAGTTTCAAAATCAATGTCAGTCCATTAAATCATGATTT
>NC_068300.1:6282774-6407143 GCF_025860055.1 Xyrauchen texanus
TTGATGATTTCATCACAGAAATCTCTCAGCTGAAGAAAGAGGTGACGTCACTGAAGACAAAACTGATGGAGAGAGACGACAGGTTACAGGTTAAACATTCATTTCATCCTTAAAGTTGAGATTGTAAGCTTTCAAATGCTGTGATATGATGAACGGTACAGATGTGATTTGTGTTGTGTTTGTCAGGAGCTGGAAAAGGTTTCCTGTCAATCTTCAGTGTGTGTGACTGATGGGACCTCCACAGAATGTCAGGATTCAGTGTGGAGCGGCAGAGATCAGTCCACACCACAGCGACTGCTGGACAAACTCTCTGAACAGAGATCCAGAGACACACAGGACTCACAGCTCACTTTACTCTGTTCTACTGACGGTAATCAGGGTGATCAAACCTCCACAGAGTCTCTAAATACTTACTGTAATGCTGGAGAACAGCAGATGCTGCAGATACCAGTGAAGATTGAAGTGAATCAGGAGGAGATAAAAGAAGAAAACACAGCAATGGAACAACAGGGAGATAAAGATGATGATGATGATCAAACCTCCACAGAGTCTCTGACTTCTGTCTGTAACGCTGGAGAACAGCAGATGCTGCAGATACCAGTGAAGATGGAAGTGAAGCTGGAGGAGATAAAAGAAGAAAACACAGCAGAGGAACAATGGAGAGAAGATGATGATCAAACCTCCACAGAGTCTCTGACTTCTGTCTGTAATGCTGGAGAACTGCAGATGCTGCAGACATCAGCGGAGATTGAAGTGAAGCTGGAAGAGATAATAGAAGAAAACACAGCAGAGGAACAACATAGTAATGATGATAATTATGATGATAATCAAACCTCTACAGCGTGTCTGATTTCTGTCTGTAACGATGGAGAACAGCAGATGCTGCAGATACCATTGAAGATGACGATGTGTTCAGTGAAGCTTCTGGACTGCAGGAACCTGATGAAGATGAGAGGAGAAACCACAGCAGAGAAGCAACTGTGTGATGATGATGATGATTTTATTCCTTTTGGTATGTTTCTTATTATATTGTGTGATCCGTTCACAAGTGGATCTAGTTGCATTCAGATTTCAAAGGGAAAGTCTCTGATTTCAGGATAGAATACATCAGTCAATTAATCAGTTTAGTACAGCATGATTTAAAAAGTGCAAAAATGTAAGAAAGTGCTAAAAACTGGAGCACCATGTCTTTTAATTAGGAGGCCAAGCACACTTAGAACACTCAAAGGTGCTCTAATCCTAATGTTTTTGTACTGATTTTTTTATTTTTTTCTGCTTTAAAAGTGTTCTAGACATACCAAACTTATGGGGCTTTTCCACTGCCCAGTACAACTCGACTCTGTTCGCTTTTTGGGGGTTGTCCACTGTGGATAGTACCTGGTAAAATTTTTTAGTACCACCTCAGTCGAGGATCCAAGCGAGCCGAACCGATACTAAATGTGACATCAAAACCCTGCAGATCACTGATTGGTCAGAGAATCGTTACTACCAGCATCACTGAATTTCTGATATGCAACATCAACCTGCTAGTTTTAAAGTTAGATACAGCAATAGCAGGATTATTTGTTCACTCGACTTTCGAATTGTATAAAGAAATGGCTGTGCACAAAACCATGCCGTGGTCAATAAACGAGGTGCAGGCCGACTCAAAACAAAAAGGTCTTTCAGGAAGTGTCTCGGCTGTTGGCCACACACTGCTACCACCGGACCTACCAATAGTGTAGGGAAAAGTTAAAAAAAATGTAAAAAATTGATTACAGAACCATCAAGGAAATGTAGAAGTGCTTCAACCAAATGGATGCTATCTAGAAAGGCGAGCAATGGGAGTGAGAGTGCCCTGGACTCTTGCTGGAGTCCACGATGGAGGATGGTACGTTAACTCTATAATCTGCTTGAAAGCTTCACTTTCTTTAGTTGACCAGCTACTGGAAGCTTCTAAAACAACCAGGCCAAGTTAATTGTTACACTCTTGTAAAGTCACCATGCAACAACGACTGTATGCTGCACAATAGCTTGTAGCTAAAAGCTAGCGGTCGTGTTATTGTTTATGGTCGCATTTAAGATGATGTCACTGCAGTAGGGGCGGCGCAACTATGACGATCAGCCTATAATACTCGCTCAGTTCATTGACTTAAGCTGCCGACCTGCTCTGTTAGACAGCTCCCTTTAGGAGAATTGGGTGAGAAAAGCTGACTCTGGATCAGTGGTTCAGTGCAACGTTCTACATCTATTGTGTGCGCAGAGAAAACGTATTAATTTCTAAAAAGATACTAAATTTTTGTTTAATAATAAACATGTAGTTTGATTCATGAAACAAAACATTTTTATGACATTTTGGTAGCATTAAAAATGAATCCATTCAAGTTGTATCTGTAGCCTTTGAAGTTGTGGAGTCTGTACTCACCATGGATCAACTCAAAACAAGCGTGCACTGAGATTACTTAAATAAAAAAATATAAATTGATTTATCAGACTATACTGGAAGCACTGTGTGTTTTGTGCTTTAGTTTCAACAGAGCTGGCTCATAAGAGTCATTTGTGAGTGACCTAGTGAGTGGTGGTGGCGTAGTGGGCTAAAGCACATAACTGTTAATCAGAAAGTCGTTGGTTCGATCCCCACAGCCACCACCATTGTGTCCTTGAGCAAGACACTTAACTCCAGGTTGCTCTGGGGGGATTGTCCCTGTAATAAGTGCACTGTAAGTTGCTTTGGATAAAAGCGTCTGCCAAATGCATAAATGTAAATGTCTTTCTGTGACTGAGGCTAACATTCAATCTAAATATCCATAATCATGAAATGCAGTTACTGTATTAACTTAAATTGGTGTAATATATCATACATTTTATAAAAATTTTATTTTGCACATGCTTGTTGTTTTTTGCTATTAAATTAGTGTTACATTTTATTTGATTTTTTTTAACATTTGTCCCTCTTACTGTGTTTTAGGAGAAAAACCTTACAAGTGCTCACACTGTGGAAAGCGTTTCAGTCATGCACGAGACCTGAAAAAACATGAGAGAATTCACACTGGAGAAAAACCTTTCAAGTGCTCACACTGTGGGAAGAGTTTCACTCAGTCACAAAACCTGAAAATACATGAGAGAATTCACACTGGAGAAAAACCTTACAAGTGCTCACACTGTGGAAAGAGTTTCACTCAGTCACAAAACCTGAAAATACATGAGAGAATTCACACTGGAGAAAACCTTTACAAGTGCTCACACTGTGGAAAAAGTGTCACCCATTCACGAGACCTGAAAATACATGAGAGAATTCATACTGGAGAAAAACCTTACAAGTGCTCACACTGTGAAAAGAGTTTCACTCAGTCGCAACACCTGAAAATACATGAGAGAATTCACACTGGAGAAAACCCTTACAAGTGCTCACACTGTGGAAAGATTTTCACTCATTCACGAGACCTGAAAATACATGAGAGAATTCATACTGGAGAAAAACCTTACAAGTGCTCACACTGTGGAAAGAGTTTCACTCAGTCACAACACCTGAAAAGACATGAGAGAATTCACACTGGAGAAAACCCTTACAAGTGCTCACACTGTGAGAAGAGTTTTACTCAGTCACAAAACCTGAAAAAACACGAGAGAATCCATACTGGAAAAAACCCTTACAAGTGCTCACACTGTAGAGAGACATTTATGCATTTGGCAGACACTTACAACCAAAACCAAACACTTACTTACCAAAGTGACTTGCAGTGCACTTATTACAGGGACAATCCCCCTGGAGCAACCTGGATTTAAGTGCATTGTTTAAGGACACAATGGTGGTGGCTGTGGGAATCGAACTGTCAACCTCTATAATCTGCTTATAATATACCTTCTGCTTACTATTTCTGTGCTTTAGCCCACAATGCCACCACCACTCCACAAACCCTGAAAATACGAGAGAATTCATACTGGAGAAAAACCTTTCCAATGCTCTTCATGTGGTAAGAGGTCCAGCCAATTAGGTAATTAAAATAAACATGTAAAGAATTGCCCAAGTAGTTTGTTATAGTAACTAAGTTTCCATCCAAGGAATTTTAGCCAAAAATGTTTAGTGCATTGTAAAGGGATTAATGGAAAAGATGAAGCAAGAACCAGCTTGACAATATCAATAATAGTTTAATAATAAACTGAACCGAAAAGACACAAACACACACAGGTTTCGGACAGCTGCCCATAACCCTTTCTCTGTCGTACTGCCATCTCAGGTCGGCCTTTATCCCTCTCGAGGGCTTAATTAGCCTGATTAGGGGCAGGGTGTGCAAAATCATGACCCACCCTCTGCCCTGCCACGCTCTCTCAGGCCAGGGAGCCCCCGTCATGACATACACATCAAAGTGCGTGTCTTCCACCCCATCTGCCGGCAGATCATCCCCGTCTACCTGGATGAGGGAGGGGACAAGGGGAGGGAAACAAAAAAAAAGTTTGTCTCACACTTTTGAAAATACTTTCACTCAGCCACAAAACCTGAAAATTAATGAGAAAAATAAAATTCCCCCATTTTAATGATGATAAGATAAATAATACAATATTTTGTTCAACTTTGATTATTTCAAGTGTATATTGACTTGCCTGCTGTGTGTTAACATACTTCTGATGTCATTATTAAAGCCCATCATTCATAATTTGAGGTGGTGTCTAGTGTTTGAATTTACTAAAATTAGTGTTGGGGCTCATGTACTCAGATAGGAGACAAAGGCAGGACTACATACAGTACAGTCATAAATCCTGACTTCGGCCTGTAGGAACACTCAAAGCCTGATAACACAAAACAAAGGGAGTCCAAACAGACTACAGATCCCATCAAGCCTTGCTCACTTTACACCTATGTATGTAATTGTGAAGGATTGAACTCTCAACTCCTGTTAGTTGAAACACAACAGAACACACTCTTCATCCATGACATCATCGAGAGTAAAATACCTCAGAGATCCTTCTAAGCTTTGCTTCCAGTGACAGTATGCACCACGTGTAATTGCAGCCCAGGGTCTCCCAGATGTAGCCTCGCTGCCCAAGGAAGTAACGTACTTACCTGAACTTTGGCCATACAATCTCCATCTCGCTGGACGAGCCGAGATTTCTCTGTTCCACCGAGCATACTGATGGATCCAAAGGAGACTGCCGAGCAATCCGCGTCTCACCCTTTTTCCTGCAGAAATGAAGAAGATTTCTCTTCCTTCAACCGAGTCGACTTCGCCGATATGTCCGCCAACCCCCCGAGAATCAGCCGCTGTACTGCCCGCCAACAGAGCAAGGAAATGTCCTACCATCACCACCCGAGCTTAACCGAGTCAAAGTGAAACGACAGAAGAAGCACACATTCTACCCACGTCCTCACGCAACACAAGTAAAAGGTTTACGTCTGGGCAGAGATGGATTATAATAGTGTGTTATATTGTGTATCAAGTAGGGTTGCAGTGGTATACTGGTTTCATGGTATACCATGGTATGAAAATTGACTGTTTTCATACCATGTACATTTGCTTATCTATGGTATTGAGAAAAAGAATGCAACCGGACGGAGAATCTCATCTGCGCATCTCCTTTCCTCCTCTACTGCCTGTCAGACTCGTCAACTTGCGTAACACACATGCAGTGCAGAAAATGTCAGAGAGAGGCGAGGGGGTCTGACATTAGTGAGTGTGTGTTAAGTAGTGTTTCTCAACTGGTTTCATCTAGTATATTTAGTTTTTCATAAATATCATAATGTTATTATTATTATTACTATTTTTAAGACTAGCTACACTGACCTAACCATGGTAATGAGGGGCCTTTCCTCCTGTGTAATATGTATCTTCTGTTAAGTGCAACAGTGGGTGAAAGTCTTGTGTGCAGTTCTGAGTAACATTGACAGTGATGAGACATTACCAATTTACAATCACATTAGATTGAACTTTATTGTATTGGGCTGTTTATGCATTTCCACCATCGTGGTTGAGACTGACACACTGAGTTTATCCATTAAAGAACCAACGACTGCTGAGAATGGATTACGAGCCGTTCACCGTGTCTCTGAGTGATAAAACTAACAGTTGCCTTCTTTCCCACGATAGCTAAAACCGTCACTCTGTTCTCTCTCTCATACTAAATGGACACACACACACACACAATTGGTGTGCAGATATCTTTCCGAAAGAGCCCAGCCTTGACCCCAAGTTATCGCACCAGCACAGACACACGTTAAATGGGCAGACACCATTAACCAGTCCCTCCACCCGCATTTCATCCACATTCACCGCAAGGACACAAGTAAATCAAGTGATGGAAAAGGTGATAATGCACAGGTTATGTTACTTTCTAGAATACAAAGTCTTAATTCGATATTAACAATATGAGTTCAGGTAATTAAGAGGGGGGAGAGAGAGAAGGATCTCGGGGCTCGTCGGCTCCCGTATACTTCGCCATGTGGTCCTCTTCCAGCTGGATGGCTGTTTGGAGTGATGCCTTGGGGGCCCACCTTGACAAGCAGAACCTGGAGTAGTATGTATGGGATTTGAACGGATAGCCTACAAGAATCATATGATCCATGCCTTCTGTCTCTGGCTCGCAGACAGACATTAATTTATTGACTTAATAAATAATTACTTCTAGGTGTGTGATTGCATTTATATGTTATTGATTTGATAAATATCAGTCATGAAAACGAAAAGAGCATGATGTATATTTTTGATTATTGACTACAAATGAAGAGAAACAGAGAAGTCTCCACTAAACTGTTCACTTCAGTGGAAAGATTATAATTTTATATTGGCCTAGTTAAGGTTCATTAAATTTTTATATAATTGTAATATCTAGCAATCATTTTCTGACTTAAAACACTGTTTTGAAGTAATATTTGGAAGGATTTGCTTCATGTCTGCACATTAATATCAAGGCTCAGTTTTCAGTGTGTTTCCCATGTTATATCAGTTTGTGTGATTCACTCCAGTCCAGTAGATGACAGAAACACGCGGGAGTTGATTTACAAACCAACATAAAACACGTGAATAAACAAGAGCTGCTTCCAGTTTAAACACTCAGGCAAGTGTTTCATGTGTTTTATATCATTTTATGTGTTTATGTTGGATGCACATCGAGATCTGTGTTGATGTGTATTTTTCTGTGCATGTTTTATTAACCATGTTAACTGTGGGGTTAGTAGTAAATCCTTGGTTACTACAGTCATGTTTACTTTAGTTTTAATACAGTAAAATCATGGTTATTTTTAGTAAGGGATTAGCTGATAATATTCCTGCTGTCTGTAAAAATAAACCAAACTCAAAGCACACATTTTATACCATCACAACCGATCTGGGCCTCGTTTCCCAATAACGATTGATCTCAGCGGTCAAGAGCGAATTTACGAACCTTCGTTGTTTTTTACGTATTCCAAAACTGCCCTTAACATGAAGAGGACGCGCTAGACGTCACTGTACATGAACCGGAAGTGATGAAATGGTGCTGCTCGCCATTGCAACGTAATTATATTTGTGCGTAACTTTAAACACGTTTGTAAAATACCTCGCTGGAAATATTGTACAAAATATTTTTTTAAATGTACTCATCACATAATTGCATTTTGTTTTGCAATTGTTAGGTGCACAACAATATATTTAATTTACATAATCACTGCTTCATACATCAGATGTGCACTTTAATATTTCGTTTTCAAAATTTGTTCTGTGGGTCGAGATAAAAGCTTCCAGGATCAGAGAAGACCGATGCCCTTTTGCATGGTCCTGCTAATGATAAGCTTTAATTAAATATAACGAAGTTCACCACGTTATTGCGGAGTACAAAATAAAGAGACGCGTTGAAGGTGCGCTTTTGGGAGTTCACCAATCTAAAGTAGATCTGCTCTTTGCTTCCAAATGTGATAAAAGTTACAGATATGCTACACAGTCAGTGTCAGCAGATGGTAAATGGTTTGCACTTATATAGCACCTTTTTAACCTCAAAGCGCTTTACACAGCATTGCATTCACACACCAATGACGGCAGAGCTGCATGCAAGGTGCTAGCCTGCCATTGGAAGCAACCTGGGGTTCAGTGGGCACTTCAGCATGTGTAGTTGTGTGGGCCGGGAATCGACCCACCAACCTTGCGATTAGTGGACAACCCGCTCTACCACCTGAGCCACAGCCGCCCCATAGCAGCCATATCACCCTGCAGCTCTCGCCTGGTTGCCCACTTAGCAGGGTTGAGCCTGGCCAGTACCTGGATTGGAGACCTCCTGGGAAAACTAAGGTTGCTGCTGCAAGTGGTATTAGGGAGGCCAGCAGGGGGTGCTCACCCTGCGGTCTGTGAGGGTCCTAATGCCCCAGTATAGTGATGGGGACACTATATTGTAAAAAAGCACCATCTTTCAGATGAGAGGTTAAACCGAGATCCTGGTCTTGTGTGTAATAATATAATTATGTTTTTGACTTTGATGAATGTCAGTCGATTATAATGATGATGTTTTTGTGTTCAGATGTTCATCATGAGAGAGCAGGTGGATGTGATCTTCTGTAAATCAGTAGGAACTGATCTGTCCATGCTGGATATTGATAATTTCATCACAGAAATCTCTCAGCTCCGGCGCATCACTGAGAATACTCACTCCAGGCCTGGGTGACAGAGATGAGTATCGTGGCTGGATGCAAGGGATCCAGGATGATAGGGTGCTTGAAAGCAGGATCTAACCATTCGGCCCACCTGAGCCTCCTTCCGACCCATATGATTCCATCGTCAGGGTCCAACTCCGGGGATAAGGTAAGTATACGACTACTTCAGAGTACTGCTTTCCCTAACTTAAGGTGATGCAGCTCCTCTGGGAAACACTCAGACTGTAAATTCTGAAAGATTGTCATCTCAGCCTGGCTGTAGTCCACTGCTGTCATAGGTCCCTCTCGGTTTGCGCCCCATGCGACTCCAGTGCCACAGCCTCAACCAAATTCTTCCAAGATGGGTATGGTTGGTCCTGTGGGGTCCCTTATCCGTCGGCTTTAGCGATCACTCCACATGAAGTCAGCTTCTTGTACTCTGTGATATCCTGGTCAGGGAACTCTCTTGGCGAGGATGGCCATTCAGCAGGTCCTTTGAGGAGGAAAGACGGCCCTTGGCTCCAGCATTTATGCACTGCCAACTCTGCTAAGGTCTTCCCTCATGTGACATTGTCCTCCTGATTGTGGGCAGAGTTTACGTAGTACCAGGATCTCTCCCCTGTGAGCTCCTGATTTCAGCCACAGGAGTACCCACAAAGACTTTGAAGCGACATGACTCTGGTTTTAACCTGGTTTCAGTCATTGTCGATTTCTTTCGTTGTCTTTGCCAGTTGGGCCACTGTCAAAGCACCACTGAATGCTGCCACTGGGGTGCTACCACTGGATCTAGCCGCAAGAAAAGCCAGGTAGACTCGTCCCTGGGTATCCTCAGTTCTGAGGTAGGAGACTGCTCCGTAGGCCCTTTCAGAGGCATCACTGAATATGTGGATTTGCCTGGAGGTGGCCATCTGATCGGTATTGTCTGGGTACTGAGATGCTGGACAACAAGTGTAACTCAGATTCCCACTTCCATGCATTCTGCATGTCTTGAGGGATAAGTGGGTCATCCCAGTCATGTGGCTTGTCCCACATGCTCTGGAAAATCAACTTGGCATGGGTCGTATAGGGTAAGATGAATCCTAATGGATCATATTGTCGAGCCAGCACTTCGTATACGTTTCTCATCATCAATGCTCCATATTCCAGAGGTCGGCCTCTGTACCCTAAGGTGTCAGACTCCCAGTGCCAGCTGAGTCTGAGGGTCTGTTCTGACAGGCTAGGTTCATCATGCGAGAGCCATCGCGCCATGCTGTCAGACCTCGCTTCCATGGGTAGGTGCCTGAGGACATCGGGTAGGTTGCAAGCCCACTGGTGGTCGAACCCTCCAGAAGCAAGGACTTCCCGGATCTGGTCCACCAGCTTCTTGGCTTCAGTGGCCGTGTGCACACTATGAAGGAAGTTATCCACATAGAAACATTGTTCCACTGAATGCCTGACTCCATCTCCTGACCTGCTCTGATCTCTCACATGCAGTTGGAGAGCAAAGATGGTGCAGCAAGGTGAGCATGTAGAGCCAAATGGCAGTACCTGCCACTCAAAGATATTGGGGGGTATGTCTCGCTTCATGTCCCTCCAGACAAACCTGAGGAGTGGTCGGTCTTCTGTTAAGAGCCGAACTTGTTGGAACATGCTTCTGATGTCACCACTGACTGCTACTGCATGTTGCCTGAAGCACAGTAGCACTCCCAGAAAAGAGGAAATTCCTAGATATTTCTAGGTTTTCTGTGAACATAGTGACCTTGAATCAGTAAACTAATCCAAATATTAAAACATTAAAGTAACATCATCTGACTACATTTAGCAGTTTAAATCAATGATTGACCAACACTAATGATTAAATTAAAAAAAATCTAGTTTTATGATCAGTGCTTATGAATTGGCAGGACTAGTAGTCATTGTATTGAGAAAACAAGTGAACCTTTACATTTACATTTATGCATTTGGCAGGCGCTTTTATCCAAAGCGACTTACAGTGCACTTATTACAGGGACAATCCCCCCGGAGCAACCTGGAGTTAAGTGCCTTGCTCAAGGGCCCAACAGTGGCATCTTGGTGGTGCTGGGGCTTGAACCCCCGACCTTCTGGTCAGTAACCCTGATCCTCAACCACTGAGCCACCACTGCCCCTTTACATTCCTAGCTATGTGACAATAAATAGACACTGTCTAGTAAATGTTAACATTTCACTTGCCGATGATTGAGTTCTGTAACGCAATTATATTAGGGTTCAATTTGATTTCTTTTTACATTTGTTCCTGTTGAATTGATTATTGTCTTTTAATGTGTTCGTTGTAGATCTGATGGTGTTGAAAGAGGAACATCAAGAGCTGAATGAAGTGGAGGAGAGTCTTCAGTATCAGAAACCTGATTTAATAACTGTTGAAGAATCTTTGAGTTGCTCAAAGACTAGAATTAATTTCTCATTAAAAAAGCCTCAAAGAGCAGCCAAATTGTTTTTCACCTGCTCTCCGTGTGGAAAGAGTTTCACATGTAAAAGCCAGCTTAATACACACATGAGAGTTCATACTGGAGAGAAGTCTTACACATGCCATCAGTGTGGAAAAAGTTCAGCAGATGCAGACCATCTCAAAGATCATCTTTGCTGTCACTCTGGAGAAAGATCATTTGAATGTGATATATGTGGTAAAACATTCGTTTTGGATTCATGCCTAAAGCGACATCTGAAATTGCACTTAAAATAGAAGCCTTACAAGTGTTCTATTTGTGGAAAGAGTTTTGCAAACCCATCCTATTTTAAAGAGCATCAGAAAGTACATACCGGCGTAAGGGCTCACTTGTGCTCTGAATGTGGGAAGACCTTTACAACAGCCGCCATCTTAAATCAGCACCAAAGAATTCATACTGGAGAAAAACCTTACAAATGCTCACACTGTGGAAAGAGTTTCACTCTGTCACACAACCTGAAAACTCACAAGAGAATTCATACTGGAGAAAAACCTCACAAGTGCTCACACTGTGAAAAGAGATTCTCTCAGTCACAAAGCCTGTTAAAACACGAGAGAATTCATACTGGAGAAAAACCTTACAAGTGCTCACACTGTGGAAAAAGTTTTAACCAATCTGCTCATTTACACCAACATGTAAAAAAGTATTGCTCAAGTAGTCACAGTAAGCAAAAATGATCTTCATGTGCAACAATACCAAGTAAATAGTTTTATATTATCCCAAAGATGCAGTGTCTCTCAAAAAAGCAGCATTATCTTAAGGCAACTATTACATTGTTTTTTCCGTGTTCTAGATCGCTCCACGAGCAGACCAGTTTTTCTCGACAATCGGACAGTTCTCATCTATGTGCATTGTTGCCGTTTGCGCTTAAGACTATCACAAAGCAGTTGTGGTGCACAGGTGTTGACTGCGTCTGTACTTGTGGTCAAAAGAGTATATTTTGAAAGGCTGAGTGCTAGGGCTGGGTGATATAATCAAAATAATTTTGCTGACGATGTAAAATTTACCAATATAATGAATATCACGATGATTTTAATGTGCTTTAATTTAGTTTTCATAAAGAGCACAGCAGACCAATTTCACGATCCTTCTGATATAATGCGTGTGGAGGCTTCAAGCTATTCTCTGTGGCATCCACGCATAACTCACCACATGCCCCACCGAGAACGAACCACATTATAGCAATGGGAGGTTACCCCATGTCTCCCTAGCAACTGGGTTAATTTGGTTGCTTAGGAGACCTGGCTGCAGTCACTCAGCACACCCTGGATGGGGTGGTAGTCAACGTCTTTACTCACTGAGCTACCCAGGCCTCTAAGTATTAGAAATGTATTTATGTCTTTAAAATATTTAATCGACTTGGCTTCAGTTGCTGTTTGAATGAAACAATGGTTTCTCTGATAAAAAAAAACCCACTTTTGAGCCATTTTAGAGCATAATAAATAAATGCATAATTATCGAGATATATATAGAATATCATCAATAGGCTGAAAAATATTGAGATATAATTTAAGACATATCGCCCAGCCCTACTGAGCACTGGACCTTGTGACAGGCTATCTGAAATGTGGAAAAAGTATACTCGAGCCTTAAGAGGCTACATAAGACATTTAAGGAAGGTATTTTTATTAATTCAGGTAAATAATTTGAACGTTTGTGGAAATTTTTTTTTTTTTATTTGTGGGCAAACGTTCCATATTCTTGTTATGGAAACAAATGTATATTATTTCTCTGTTAAATATTTGTTGTCTTAGTTGCTTAGAAAAAACATTGAAGCCAACAGCTAAGGTATCAAAATTGTTTACTGCTATTGATGAAAAGCCTCCAGGTACCGTACATTTTGTTATTTCACATGTTTGTCATGTTCAGTCATTGATGCAACACATAATAATAAACTAAACTGTAAACATCTGAACGGGATAATTTGTGTAATTTCAGTTTTTATTTTGTCTAGTGGAACATACTCTATCTTTTTTGCATCCTCCTTTGGGCAGTACTCAAAAAAATCGTACTGCACCCACAATCCTATTAAGGTAAGTTTTTCCCTTTTTAAAAAATTAGATTTATTTTCAGCAACACCATATTTGATTTTTGACAGGAATGATGAGGCTGTGAGGGATACAGTCTCTTCAATGGGCTGACATGCAGTTTAAAGTGTTTTTGGATCATTTCTTGGACAAAAGTTGTGACACACTGTAACTGTGATATGGTCATTCTCCACAAAGAAGAGAGAAACTGAGACATCACTGTTTCTCCCTACATGAGATTTGGGAGATTTGGGTTCTAGCAACTTGCATCAGCTCAGTTTTGGGCTGTGATACTACTGGTGAGTTGGTTGAAGAAGCAGAGCGAGTAGGAGGACCAAGCGCCAGGGTTGGTGGAAAGCAGCGTCAACGGTGGAGCAATGGCGTAGGATCAGTTGTTGATTGACTCGGATGGCCAGATCCACCACGTCATCGAAGCAGTGGGGCAAATTCAGAATGTCGTCAGAAAGACCATTCAGAAATCGATCCCACATAGCGTAGTCAATCCACTCACAAGAAGCAGCTAGGGTGAAAAATTCAATCTTATAATCTGAGACTCGTCGATCTCATTGACACAGCCCAGATAAGACCCTTGCCGCATTCCGATCTTGAGCCGAGCTATCAAACACTCGGCAGAGTTCCATGGTAAAAGCATCATTGGAAGTGGGGCAGAGATGTCTGTTGTCCCACATGGCAGTGAATGCGCTACAGGATTCAGCCTAATCTGAATACGGGGCTGGAGGGGGAAGGCAGGCTTCAAAGCATCCGGGGAACTCAGAATCAGGGGAACTGCCGGTGAGGAAGTTTCCTGAGAGGTATTAGGAGATAGGCGGAGCTGCTGCAGCAAAGGAGGTGAGCTCGGCGAGCTGCGAAGCCATCATCTCCAGAGCCTGGTTCGAAGCAGATTTGATCCTGCTGACATCCCAGCAAAGCTACCTGCTGAGAGAGGGCAGGGCGAAGATTGGATTCTTCCACTGGGTCCATACATGTCTAGATTGTTCTGTAATGAGCAATAGCGTGACAAACCGTTAAAGGGATTTTAACAACAAAAATGAGCAGTCACTGAGTTGTGGAATATCGAAGATCTCGGCACCGGCTGCAGCGGGAGGGGATCTCCGATAAGTGTTCATGCAGTGACCGCACAAGGGGCAATCTGTGAAGAGTGTGTTTGTATGATGCATTGTGAACAGGGGCGTCGGACTGGGGGGGGTAAAGGGTACCGAGTACCCAGGGCCCGAGGCAGGGGGGGCCCCTTAGAAGTCAGTTTTCTATACATACATATTTGGTACGGGGGCCCAGCAAGATGGTTTGTACCCAGGGCCCAAAATTTGGTGCTACGCCCCTGATTGTGAAAGTCAGCAATAGAATAGTAAAATCCTCTGTTGAAGCTTAGTGAGGTGCAGCACAACGTGCATCTGAGATGGGCAATCTTACTCCCGACACATGGGCAGAGATGAGGTATCCTACATGGAAAACCAGCTGACACAGAGGAAAACTGGAAGGCATCCACACACCCGACATGCGGGCAATCAACAGATACATGAGACAGGACCAACTAGGCACAGAGTGTGAGGTTAGTTACTCAACATCAAACAATCTAGCAAAGATACTGGGAAAATGAAAAGCATAAGAAGGGAGTGAATTAGAGGAGAACAGGTGTTGCTCAGCATGCAAATCAGTGACATGATCAGCGTTCCCCAGAGAACAATCAATGTTCCCATGGAAACTCCTATCGTGCATGCCGGCTGTGCCTGCGAGACATTAAACCAGTCAAGCACAGTTCCTGTTATGCCCAGTGAGGAGAGCGTGGAGAGTAAGATCTGATGGTTGACTCTGTCAAAGGCTGCAGAAAGGTCCAGCAGAATCAGGATGGATTATCTGGATTCAGCTTTCACTCTAAAATCTCTTCAGGATGCACTTGTTGCTCTTAGGCTCTGATGCAATCTGCTACTGTACTGTGACCACTTGATTTTTCTTTTCTAGCTCAATAAAGAAGACATGCAACTACTTGGATGACTTAAGACCATGAAGACAGACTTGTGAGATAATTAGATAAACAGTTATGCATGTTCTGGGTTTGAGCCTTCTTGACCTCTGGGTCCCCAATTGCAAGCTCCATGTCAACATCTATGGCAGGATGTATGTTATTTTCCCATAAGAACTTTGGTCCAGTGAACCAACTGGATATGATGAGATCATCAACACTCAGGCCTCATGATGCATGGGTTTTTGTCAGAGGGAATGTATCTCCACTGCTGAGGGGTTGAATCCTCTTAGCAATGAACATGTGGAAGCAACTAGCTTCGTTATTGATGTAGCCTAACACTACTTTGGAGTCAGACCAGAAATATGCCTCAATCCATAAGACCTATTTCTTCCTTTAGCATGTCATTCGATGCAAGTTACAAAACTGCAGCAGCTAATTCCAACTGAGGAATTGTTGTGACTTTAAGAGGGGCTACTCTGGATTTTGCTATGAGCAAAGCACAATGGATGATACCTTGTTCATTTTCAAGACTTAGGTATGAGCACTGGCAATATCCTCTGGTGCTGGCATTAGAAAAGTGATGGAACTCTCTCTTTATAACTTATACCTCTTTGCATCATGTCAAATGATATTGGATGAGGATTTTCTCTAAGTTAAGATCAGTTTTCCAATGCTCTCACCTTGGCAAATATACAGTAAATAAGGGGTCATCCCAGCCCATTCTATTTCTGAACATCTCTTGAAGCACAGCGTTTCCCTTGAGCAAGAATTGAGCAACAAACAAGATGGGATCATAAAGTGACGCAACAGTAGCCAGTATGCCCTAGCTGGTTGCTGGCTGATTCTTAAGGTTGATGCAAAATCTGAAATTGTCATGCTCTACATGCTAATGAATGCCTAAGGCTCTTTCTAAAGTCTGGTCCGTAAAAGACAGGTTGAGGGCTTTGATATCGGCTGCACAATCAGAGTGTGGTATGCTCTTCGAAACCGCTTGTCATTAGACACAAACTTGTGCTGCCTAAGGCCTCCTGAGGCACAATGCTGAAGGGGCTTTAGAACTAGCTGAATGGCTTTCTCTGTATTTTCAACACTGGAGACTCCATCGTCCTCCAATGAATTGTGAGCTTAGGGGATGAAGATACTCACCTTCTCTTGCAAGGTACATCTTGCTTTAATCCATAGTTTAATCCATAACACATTGGGCTACAGGGTGCTGTCTGAACCATAAAAAGAGGCCAGTCAGGCTGTTCATCAGGTCAGGACCTGGAGGTAGATGGTAATTTAGGCTGGTCCCTTTGTATTTGGCAGAGCAGTCAAAAACTACACAGAGTTTCCCTAGCTTTCTAGAGTGATACACTATGCTGAGGAATATAAAAAAAATTATTTCCTTCATCACATACTTTCTCTGCATCTCCATTTCCAATAAACTCTGCCATGAACTTCACACTGTTCTCTATACTCTTTGTGCTTCTCTAGTTTCCTTTTGAGATGCTGGAGCCTCACAATGGCAAGCGGCTCATTATCAGGAATGTAAGGTCTCTAATACCTTGATGACATCTGCAGGTGTTACAGGAGGGACCTCTTTAGTAGTTACTCTGTGACACACGTTGAGGCCTCTTTGTTACTCATCGTGTGTAAATGAGGGACCTACAATGCTCCATCCAAGATCTTTGCAAACAGCATAGGGTTCATTGTCTGCCCTAAGATCACTTCTCTTGGTACTAGTGCTCTGGAGCAATTATATCCTATGAGGGGACCAAACTCACAATCCTGCAATGGTGGAATTTCATCTGCTAGAGGTATGAGATGTTACCTTGCAGTCTCACAGGTAGGGATGCAAGAGTTAAAGTCTCTAACTCTTTGGCCGGAAACCTTTTACTTGATATTATCGAGTCCCTTCCAACCATGGTGGTGAGCTTAAGAGTCGCTGGGCATAAGTCAAGCTTTGACTTACTCCATGTTCACTAAAGACGGTGTCAATTTGTGTCTAGCACAGTGTAGGCGAGTTTCTCAGATACATGATTACTCTGTGAGGACAACCCCACTGGCACTATCAAGGAGGTGTTGGCAGATGGGTGTCCAGTCTCTATACTTAATGTCTTTGTAGCTACTGTCTCATGTTTATTCTCTGGGTTTGCGATTGGTGAAGACTTTTTTCTTTTGATGAAACTGTCATCATGTAAACATGTAGGATGCCTTTTCTTGCAACTGCAACAAGAGTGTCTGTTACGACTGTCTTTAGCCCTGTGGCCAAGCTTCAAGCAACTGTAGCACAGCTTACTGTCTTTAATGTACTGCCTTTGTTCTTCAAGAGAGATTGTAGAGAATTTATAACAGTTGAAAATGTAATGTTCACTGCTTTGGCATTATTGTAGGCCTTGAATTTTCATGCTCTCTAACTATTTTAGTGTGGAGAACATTGGCTTTGTTTTTACTAACCTTGGGGTAGTGTTTCTCTTTGTTTGCTTCAGAAGCATGAAGAGTGTAAGAAAGTGGTAATCGGATTGCAGACTATTTCAGCCTCTGCTGACATGAAGCTGGCAAAGTCTTGGAAACTCTTGAGTCTAACTTAGGGTTTGCATAGCTTGTCGATTCCAACGGACAGCTGCCCAGTCAGGTACCTTGCTAACAAAATTTGTGTTCTCACATTCATTCAATATTTCAAGACCTTTCACATGAGGCATGGCTTACTTGCATGCATTCAGGAAATCTGAGAAACTCCTTCAGCATCTTTTGATTGGATTCTGGGCCAATTTGTGAGTTTTTTGAATGCCTTTATATGATGAACTGCTGGACGTAATGACTGTAAGTCTTTTCTATGCATTCTTGTTGGCTTCCTCATCATTTCTTTAAAAGATGCCTTCAATGATCTTTTGAGCTCGCCCACCGATATACTACTTCAAATAATGCAACTTATCTGCTGAAGAAATGTGCTTTCTGTCAATGAGCGATTGGAACACAGCTTTCCACTTAATAAAATGAAAGGGGCCACCATGGAAAACTGCCGGCTCTGGCATTGGAAGTCTGTTCAGTGTTATACTAACTTGAACAGCTTGAGCAAGGTACAACACATCTGCATGAGTAGGTGGAGATGATGTTATGGCATTGCTTGGAGGCCTAATGTAAGAAGACACAGGCACCTGTGTGGGAATGCTTATATGTTGCTGCAATCTGTCATTCTTGTCAGCGGACTGAATGCTGGTTTCCTTATTATATGCTTCCAGTCTTGCTCTAGCAACCCTTACTTCCTTCACTGCCTGTAGTCTTTCAAACTCACTCTTTTGAGCATCAAGATTCTTTTCCTTTGTATTCTTTCCCTTTGTTCTTTTTCCTCTGTTATTGTTGCATATTCTGCTTGTTTTGCAGCTAGCTCAGCTGCTGCTTCTGCTTGTTTTAGCCATCACCTTGGAGCGTATGGAGGCTTGACTTATGGGTATTCTGGACATAAGAATGTGAGGCTGCGGATCCATAAACAGGACAATCATGCAACTCACGAAGACAGTCTTTTACTGTTTTACCATAGAAATCTCTATCAATCCCTGAAATCCTCTCAAATGCAATCTTTACAATGTCCTTTGTTATAGCTTCATAAGCATCAATCTGCAGTCTTTTTACTTGATAAAGTGGTGACTTTGAATTCTTATGTATGCTTTCATTACATTGTCTCTTTCTTTCTCTACTGTGTCTATTAGTATTGAAAGTTGACTCAGTAATGTCAGATTTTAGATGCACTCTTGCTTTACATGCCTCAGCTTTCCATTTTTTGTATATGTTTGTGAACCTTTTCTCTGACTTTTGGGCCACCTCCCTTTGATATGCAATTATATTTTCTGTTGGAATCCGTTGATGACCAGAGTGGCGTACATCCTCTCCTTCTATTCCGTAAAAAGGGATTTCCATCTCCTGATCTGTTTTTCATAAGGTAGGATTTTTTATGCATTATTTCTTTTACAGGAGTGCCACAACTGTCCATCAACAATTTAGAGCCTTGTTGAGTCAAAATTAACAACAGTTTAGTGAAATCAGTGGGGTTAAGCTCTTACTGTAGCAGCCCAGTTGAATAAAAAAATGCTCTTTCACTGATGTTTGTGATTATCTCCTTCATGATTGTTTATGATTGAGTAAGTCTGCTCCTTGTCTGGTTCTAGTTGCATTCCAGTCTTCGCCCCTATTAGGATTTCTGTCTGTCCCTGACCTCACCTAGTCCGCTCCCAGTCTGGTGCTCTCAAACATAGCCCCAGGTCCCACAGACTATCAAACTCTGCCTGTCCCTTGACCACTAGCTGTCTGGTTACTTGTCTGCTTAGTCCAACATCCCTGTCTGCTCTACTGGCTCTGAACCTTGCCTGTCCCCTACTACGGAAAAGGACTGCCCCTTCTCAGTACTGTCAGTCTGGTTTACCTGCCTCCTTGCTGCCGATTGGCTGTTGGATTGATACTGTTTGTGCCCTCTGGGGCTTATTTTGATTTCTGCCTCTTTTGTTGCCTCAATAAAGCTTCTCAGTTGTTTATTACCTGCATTTGGGTCCTTTCTGCTTCTTTGCCTGATAGAATGATCTGGCCAGAATGGACCTACAAGGTGAAGGACAGTGAGATCAGCCATTGTCCAGCAGGGGCTCTGTTGGTCCACCATGAAAACCAGCTTTCCTCCTCCAACTGAGTCATGGAGCTGATGGCATCCCAGAATGCTGACCTCACAGCCCAACTCCAGAAACTTCAGTCTGACAGGGACTCAGCTGCTGTGTATGTCACCTTCCCCCAAGCTGTTAAACAAGTGCCTGAATCCTGAGTTAATCCTCCACCTTGCCATGATGGGGATCCTGCTGTCTGTCTGACTTTTCCTGACATGTTCACTGGTCTTTGCTCTCCAACAAGCTACATTATCTTCAGAGGAGTCCAAGGTAGCCTATGTGATCACCCTGCTCACTGGCAGTGACCAAGAGTGGGAAACCACTTTGTGGCAAGCTACATTCCTCTGCTGTTCCAACTTTGAGGAGTTTGAGGCTGAAATGATCAAAGTGTTTGACCGGTTGGTACGTGGTAGGGAGGCAGCATGACACCTGGTTTCACTTCACCAAGGCGATTGCTCAGACTTTGACTACTCGATCCAGTTCTGCACGATGGCTCTATTCCTGTGGCTGGAACAAGGCAGCACAGTGGGTCCAGTTCTTGCATGGGTACTCGGATGGAATCCAGGATGAGGTTTCGACCCACAAGCTGCCCTTTAAGTTTGATGACCATGTGGACCTGGCCATCAGAGTTGATCAATGGCTGGCTGGCGGTGCGCCGATGTAGTCATTTGGATCGTCTGACTTTGATGTCAAGGGGAGCCTAGGATTCAACTCTTACCTCTCCTCGACCTGAGTCCTCATCTGAACCTGAACCCATGCAGATCGTCTGGACCCGTCTCACTGCTGAAGAGAGGCATCTCTGCATCTGAAAAAGGCCTGTGCATCTACGGGGCAAGTCGGGGCACTTTGCATCATCCTGCCCTTTAAAAGCCAATGCTCACCAGTAGCCAGTGGACTCTGGAGCAGAGGGCAATTTCATGGACTCGTCTCTGGCGGTGAAGTGGGGACTCCCTGCTACTCGTCTCCACACCCCTCTGACTGTTTGCAGACACAGTGGATTGCGACTCGCCCAGCTCTCCCAGTCTACTGGTCCCTTAAGTCTTACCATCTTCGGCAATCATCGTAAGGAGGTTGTGTTTAACCTGCTCTCATAGTAAGGAGGTTGTGTTTAACCTGCTCGAGGCCCCCAGCATTTCCATTGTGCTGGAGGGGCACATGGGCAAATCGCGCACAGCAAGACTCGTGCGCCCAAACAAAACATGAAATGCAAAACAGACGGGGGCAATGATGTCATGGTCCTCATCAGACAAAACCCAACCTGACCGGTTGATAAGACCATGACATCACCGGAGAGCACACTACGGTGACGTGCACCGCGGTACCAAACAACTGGACCTGGGCACTCACATAAAGGGGAACACAAAACACTGAGGCAGGCTGATATTGCCACTGTCCCATCAGGGAGACCATGGCAAGGCCTGATTAATCGGATAAATATAATTTATTCTACCAAACGCAGCCACACTCCAGTGTTACATCCTATACAGAATGTATTCTTATAGCTGTATTTAGATGTAGAATTAAAGATCACAGTGTTATTAATTGAATTAAATTATAAGTATTCAAAAGGGTTTTTACCACAAATGACAAAACCTTTGCATAGTTTTTTGTGACTGATGAGCATTTTATATATAAGATAACAGCAATACAAAAAAGATAATTGAGTTTCTAAAACTACTAAAATGACTCTTTTAATTATAATTAATCTGCATTCTTTCTCTCCATGTTGAACAAACGAGCATCTCTCCATTGTGAATTATTACTAGTCAAAATGGCCCTGCAAATATCTAAAATGGTTTTGACTTGGCAAAATTGAGCCACATCGATTAACAGCGAGTTTTCCATGTTATATCAGTTTGTGTGATTCACTCCAGTCCAGTAGATGACGGAAACATGCCGGGAGTTGATTTACAAACCGACATAAAACACGTGAATAAACAAGAGCTGCTGCCAGTTTAAACACTCAGGCAAGTGTTTCATGTGTTTTATATGATTTTATGTTTCGAGATGTGTTGATGTGTATTTTTCTGTGCATGTTGTTTTTCTCTCTTTGGCGTTTTTATGACCATAAACAAATCTTATTATCTCAGTATGGAAATTTGTTTTGTGACAGACGCTTGAAAATATTCAAGCAGAAATGTGAGAATATCATGTTTCATTTCTGATATATGAAAATTTAAATAAAGGAGTTCAATGCAGGTGATGATATATTGTACAGTTTATAGCCTGTTGTATTAACCATGTTAACTGTGGGGTTAGTAGTAAAACCTGGGTTACTACAGTCATGTTTACTTCAGTTTTAATACAGTAAAATCATGGTTATTTTTAGTAAGGGATTAGCTGATAATATTCCTGCTGTCTGTAAAAATAAACTAAACTCAAAGCACACATTTTATACCATCACAACAGATCTGGGCCTCGTTTCCCAATAACGATTGATCTCAGCGGTCAAGAGCGATTTTACGAACCTTCGTTGTTTTTTACGTTTTCCAAAACTGCCCTTAACATGAAGAGGACGCGCTTGACGTCCCTGTCCCAATACCCACACTTGCGGTTTTGGTCTTGTCTACTTACCCACTTGTCTTACGTATTTCTGGTGTTTGGCCACTAGTGTGCATAACTGCTTTAAAATATGAAATATAAGCAATTTCTTTTTACCTTGTTTCTCACACTGCATAAAACTTATATTAAAAATAATTGTATTCTATAAGCCTGTTGTGATCCTTTTAATAGCTACTAATACAAAGCATTTAAATAATATATGCTTTGGCTTGTCATTTAAAAGATGATCAAAGGCTGCTTTACACAACACATCATTATGTGGTTTCAAACAAATAAAAAGCATTAAAAGGTAGATTTTAAATGCATAAAGATGAGAATGAACCTGTGGTGGTAGTTGATACATCTTTAATTTTAAAACAACATTTACTAGACCGCATGTTGTATGACACACTGGCTGATAAATGACCAAAATCACCAGCCGTATTAGGCAAGAACAAACAAAATAAGGTGATTACTGGGCGAGAAGGATAACAAGGATGTATATAAATATATACACATACTATTTGGTGGGTATGATGCTGATATCGAGTCATTCCAAATGTGTTATATAATGTTGAATACTTTCATTTATACTCAAATAAATATATGCTTCACTTAGGTTTCACTATCTGATTATAATAATAACTTATGCTGAAAAGCTTACTTTGATGTCATCATGGCGAAAATACGCAGATTATTCGGGTAGGTGGTATTCGCACTAGTGTGGATTTAGTGTGGGTTTTAGACCTGGGACAGTCTCGAACACTTACTTCCTGTCGCATGCATGTGCACTGAAGTGGCCAAGACCGTAAGTGTGGGTATTGGGACAGGGCCTAGGTCGCTGTCCATAAACAGGAAGTGCTGAAATGTGTCTTTGCAACTTCATTATATTTGTGCGTAACTTTAATAACGTTTGTAATTTACCTCCCTGGAAATATTTCAAAATATTTTCTTTAATGTGCAACATAATTCACCACATAATTGCATTTTGTGCAGAACAGTATATTTCTTTTACACAATTCCTACTGTCAGTAAAAAATAAACCAAACACATTTGCACAAAGTACACATTTTATCCAAAGTTTTCCTGGAGGTCTTGCTGTGGAAACGAATGTGGGTGGGACTTAAATGGTCTGCACTTATATAGTGCTTTTTTAACCTTAGAGGTTTTCTAAGCGCTTTAGAGTGTGACTCATTCACATACACACATTCACACACCAATGGTGGCAGAGCTGCCATGCAAGGTGCTAGCCTGCCATTGGGAGCAACACATGGGGTTCAGTGTCTTGCCCAAGGACACTTCGGCATGTGGAGTCATGTGGGCCGGGAATCCAACCGCCAATCCTGCGATTAGTGGACAACCCGCTCTACCACCTGAGCCACAGCCACCTAATGTCCGCCAGAAGTCGTATTATCGCATTCCCCAGCTCTGGCCTCAGCATTTTATGTTTACATTTGCTGGATTGCAAATGGTCAGTGCTAAATATAGTTGTAAATGGGTTGCAAAGTGCTTTGTGATTGGATCAACATACAGAGGAATTTAAAAACCACATCGCATTTGAGGTTTAAAATGGCGTCCTGATGCATCCTGATGACAGCAGTGAAGCCCCAGCTTTCACCAGTCAATCACTCACCAAACAGATGTTTAAATCTGTGTGTGGATTTAAAAGGAAATAACCGTCCGATTGGAAAAACTGAAAAAGCAAATACATACCCAAGGATGAGAACCTCACAGCTCTTTCTCAGTATGTCTGTCTGATATCAACATGCAGGATGACACGATGACAAGCACACACATCTGAAGCTGATCTAACGCAGGTACTCCACTGAAACAACCAATAATTTAGCTCGAAATGTTGTGCTTGGAGTAATTCTCAACTGCATCTGGAAGAAATGGCGTGCTGGTTTTGTTTGCGCTTTCTTTATCTTTGACTTTTTTGCATTTTATTAACGTTCAGTAACACACTGATATAGTGATTGATGTATGTCCATACAAAATCATACATGCTCTCCTCAAAATCCCAACACTGCAATGAAAGAACGAATGGACGAACGCTGCAACAACAGCTGGGTTAACTTGAAAACAGAAGTAACGCCCATATTTCTCACTAAGCATCACGGGACATAGGACAAAGGTGGATACCATCACACAAACCTATATTTTTTTTAACAGATCTGATCTTGTGTATAGTCATTTAATAATCTTTTCTAAGTCTGATGAATGTCAGTTTATTATAATGATGATGTTTTTGTGTTCAGATGTTCATCATGAGAGAGCAGGTGGATGTGATCTGCTGTAAATCAGTAGGAACTGATCTGTCCATGCTGGATATTGATGATTTCATCACAGAAATCTCTCAGCTGAAGAAAGAGGTGACGTCACTGAAGACAAAACTGATGGAGAGAGACGACAGGTTACAGGTTAAACATTCATTTCATCCTTAAAGTTGAGATTGTAAGCTTTCAAATGATGTGATATGATGAACTGTACAGATGTGATTGTGTTGTGTTTGTCAGGAGCTGGAAAATGTTTCCTGTCAATCTTCAGTGTGTGTGACTGATGGGACCTCCACAGAATGTCAGGATTCAGTGTGGAGCGGCAGAGATCAGTCCACACCACAGCGACTGCTGGACAAACTCTCTGAACAGAGATCCAGAGACACACAGGACTCACAGCTTACTTTACTCTGTTCTACTGACGGTAATCAGGGTGATCAAACCTCCACAGAGTGTCTGACTTCTGTCTGTAACGCTGGAGAACAGGAGATGCTGCAGACACCAGTGAAGATGTGTTCCGTGAAGCTGCAGGACTTCAGGAACCTGATGAAGATGAGAGAATCCACAGCAGAAGAACAACAGAGTAATGAAGATGATGATGACTATCAAACCTCAACAGAGTCTCTGACTTCTGTCTGTTACGCTGGAGAACAGCAGATGCTGCAGATACCAGTGAAGATTGAATTGAAGCTGGAGGAGATAAAAGAAGAGAACACAGCAGAGGAACAACAGAGAGATGAAGATGATTTTATTTCTTCAGGTATGTTTCTTGTAATGTTTAACATTTTGATGACAATCAACCGTCATGTCAGAATCTGTTAGCAGATGATATTTATCAATCAAAAGGTGCACTTACAATTTACAAATGTATTTATTGTAATTTTAGAAGCGCTTAGTTGTCTTTTAAAAAGGTTCATCTGCTTTGAATACCCCGTGAAAAATACAGCTCTGGATAAAATTAAGACACCACTTGCAAAATTATCAGTTCTCTGGATTTAGGTATGGTTTGAGTAAAAGGGCAATGGACTACTGAATAGAAGCTCGTCTTGAATGCCCATGTTTTTCATGTATCTCACATATGTTAACAGCTGTGGACAGCTGGCCACATCAGTGGATTTCTTGATCTGGAGTGAAAAAATGGGCTGTGCCTGATACTGTCTAACACTTGCTCCTTCACATCCTGTGCCGTGTCAGAAATGTGCCGATCGACTGTGCTGTCAGACAGTGGAATATAATCAAGCTTTGAAGCCGCTGCCTCTCCGACCATCAAGGAACACATATCAATGGCTGCCGCTAGAATCCATGACTCTCCGATGTTTTGTGCTTTGCCCGCCATGGCAATAAGCAGCGCAATGTGATATGAAGCTTCAGTGGCATTTACATTTAATTTGACATTTTCTGACAACTTTTTGTTTTTTTTTACCTTGATAGGCTTGATTATTTATTTGGAAAAACTCTGGAGGTTTTCCTTCTACCTCAGCATGCTTGGTGTCAAGGTCTCTGCGGAGTGTAGCAGGTTGCATGCTGTCATTAGCTAAAATCTCCTGACAAACGACACATAAAGGTCATGGTGCATCAACTGATCCTGCCCATGTAAATCCTAAACTTAAATACTGCTCATCGTATTGTCGTCTTTTGGGTTTGACCCCTAAAATGGATTTTAATTTGGTAGTCTCAGACACCCCACCATTGTAATACATCATGTCTACTTTATTGGTGGGCTTGATAAATATCAGAGAATCTTCACAAAGGTTCTTGATATTTTATTGCCTATTATTTTCAGAACTGTTTAAATAATGTTTCAAATCAAATATAATCATTCTCAATACATGTACATTTGAAGTCAGAGTTTTTTTTTTTTGACTGTCTTTGACTAATTTAATTGACTATCACAATTCCAGTTGGTCAGAAGTTTACATACACCAAGTTAACTGTGCCTTTAAGCAGCTTGGAAAATTCCATAAAATTATGTCATGCCTGTAGGCAATTAGCCAATTAGCTTCTGATAGGAGGTGTACAGAATTGGAGGTGTACCTGTGGATGTATTTTAAAGCCTATCTTCAAACTCAGTGCCTCTTTGTTTGACATCATAGGAAAATCAAAAGAAATCAGCCAAATCAGACCTCTACAAGTCTGGTTCATCCTTGGGAGCAATTTCCAAATGCTTGAAGGTACCGCATCCATCTGTACAAACAATAAGACGCAAGTATATTGTTTGGGACCACGCAGCCATCATACCACTAAAGGAGGAGACACATTCTGTCTCCTAGAGATGAACGTAGTTTGGTGTGAAAAGTGCAAATCAATCCCTGAACAACAGCAAAGGACCTTGTGAAGATGCTGGAGGAAACAGGTTGACAAGTATGTATATCCACAGTAAAACAAGTCCTATATCGACATAACCTGAAAGCCTGCTCAGCAAGGACGAAGCCACTACTCCAAAACCGCAATTAAGCCAGACTACAGTTTGCAAGTGCACATGGGGGCAAATATCTTAATTTTTGAAACAAAAATGTTAACCGTTTGGCCATAATGACCATTGTTATGTTTGGAGAAAAAAGGGTGAGGCTTTCAAGCCAAAGAACACCATCCCAACCGTGAAGCATGGGGGTGGCGGCATCATGTTGTTGGGGTGCTTTGCTGCAGGAGGGACTGGTGCACTTCACAAAATATATGGCATCATGAGGAAGGAAAGTTATGTGGATATATTGAAGTAAAATCTCAAGACATCAGCCAGGAAGTTAAAGCTTGGTCACAAATGGGCCTTCTAAATGGACAAGCACTTCCAAAATTGCTGCAAAATGGCTTAAGGCCAACAAAGTCAAGGTATTGGAGTGGCTATCACAAAGCCCTGACCTCAAATATTTGTGGGTAAAACTGAAAAGGCATGTGTGGCAAGAGGCCTACAATCCTGACTCAGTTACACCAGTTCTGTCTAGATGAATGGGCCAGGAAGTTTGTGGAAAGCTACACAAAATGTTTGACCCATGTTAAACAATTGACAGGCAATGCTACCAAATACTTACAAAGTTTATGCAAACTTCTGACCCACTGGGAATCTGATGAAAGAAATAAAAGCTGAAATAAATAATTTTCTACTATTATTCTGACACTTCACATTCTTTTTTTTCTCCCCCTTTCTCCCAAATTTAGAATACCCAATTCTCAATGCGCTCTTAAGTTCTCGTGGTGGTCTCGCCTCAATCCTGGTGGCGGAAGACGAATCTCAGTTGCCTCCACATCTGAGACCGTCAATCTGTGCATCTCATCACATGGCTTGTTGAGCGTGTTACCGCTTAGACGTAACGCTTGTGGAGGCCCACCCTAGTCTCTGCGACATCCACACACAACTTGCCACATGCCCCACCAAGAGCGAGAACCACATTATACCCTCCCTGTATAATCCCTTAATTATACCCTTAAATGTATTTGGCAAAGGTGGATGTAAACTTCTGACTTGAGGCTTGTGGCCATCCATCTTCCTCTTGATCACATTCCAGAGGTTTTCAATGGGGTTCAGGTCTGGAGATTGATCCGGTGGTCCTACATTCACACCTTGATTGACCTGGCTGTGTGGCATGGAGCATTTTCCTGCTGGAAAAAACAATCCTCAGAGTTGGGGAACATTTTCAGAGCAGAAGGAAGCACGTTTTCTTCCAGGATAACCTTGTACATGGCTTGAGTCATGCATCCTTTTCCAAGACGAATCTACCCAATTCCAGCCTTGCTAGAGCACCCCAGATCATCACATGTCCCGTGAAGACAATATTTATGCCATTTTTGAACACTGTATAAACTGATGAGCCAAAATATTATGTCCACCCGCTTAATATGCTATTGGTCCTCCATGTGGTTCCAAAACAGCGCCTACCCACTGAAGCATGGACTCTACAAGACCCCTGAAGTTGTCCTGTGGTATCTGGCACCAAGACATTAGCAGCAGATCCTTCAATTCCTGTAAGTTGTAAGGTGAAGCCACCGTGGATCAAACTGGTTGGTCCAGTTCATCCCACAGATGGTCAATTGGATTGAGATCTGGGGAAATTGGAGGCCTGAGCAACAGATTGATCTCTTCGTCATGTTCCTTAAACCATTCACGGACAATGTGTGCAGTGGCAGGGTGCATTATCCTGCTGAAAGAGGCCACTGCCATCAGGGCATACCATTGCCATGAAGGGGTGTATATAGTCTGCTACTATGTTTAGGTAGGTTGCACGTGTCAAATTGACATCCACATGAATTGCCAGACCCAGGCTTTCCCAGCAGAACATTGCCCAGAGCATCACACTCTTTCCACCAGCTTGTGTCTTCCCACAGTGCGTCCTGGTGCCATCACTTCCCCAGGTAAATGGCGCACACGTACATGGCTGTCCACGTGCTGTAAAAAAATGAGACTCATCGGACCAGGCGACCTTCCACTACTCCAAGTTCCAGTTCTGACCCTTGCGTGCCCATTGTAGGCACAGCAGGGCGTGATGCACTGTGGGTTATGACACATTCCTCTTCTAACCATCATTAAAATTTTCTGTGACTTATGCCACAGTGCTGTAGACCATCGTTTCAGACCAGATGGGATAGCCTTCGTTGCCCTCATGCATCAATGAGCCTTGGCCACCCAATGACCTGGTGCTGGTTTGTGGTTTGTCCTTCCTTGGACCAATGTTGGTAGGTACTTACTACTGCTGACCGGGAGCACCCCACAAGCTTTGCAGTTTCAGAGAGGCTCTGGCACAGTCATCTGGCCATAACAATTTGGCCCTTGTCAAAGTCGCTAAGGTTTTTACTCCTGCCCATTTCTCCTGCATTCAACAAGAACTGATTGTTTGCTTACCATCTAATCTACCCAGACCTTGACATGTGGCCTTGTTAGGAGATTATCAGTGTTATTCACTTCACCTGTGAGTAGTCATAATGTTTTAGCTTATCAGTATGTCTTCTTGCTGCACACAAAGAATGATGAAGAAAACATGAAAATCAGTCTGACTGTTCAGACAGGAATGCATTACCAAAAACTGTTTTTGATGCGGATAGGCCAAAAAATATTTTTGTTTATTTTCACCTTGTGTGAAAATAGCCTAATTGGCCAAACGGAAAAATATATTGCCCAATGCTAATATCAGGGATTACACAAAGTCCTTGAAGTACCTAAAGTTCTTAAATGTATCTTACAATTCTTTTCTTTATATACACTCACCTAAAGGATTATTAGGAACACCTGTTCAATTTCTCATTAATGCAATTATCTAATCAACCAATCACATGGCAGTTGCTTCAATGCATTTAGGGGTGTGGTCCTGGTCAAGACAATCTCCTGAACTCCAAACTGAATGTCAGAATGGGAAAGAAAGGTGATTTAACAATTTTGAGCGTGGCATGGTTGTTGGTGCCAGACGGGCCGGTCTGAGTATTTCACAATCTGCTCAGTTACTGGGATTTTCACGCACAACCATTTCTAGGGTTTACAAAGAATGGTGTGAAAAGGGAAAAACATCCAGTATGCGGCAGTCCTGTGGGCGAAAAAATGCCTTGTTGATGCTAGAGGTCAGAGGAGAATGGGCCGACTGATTCAAACTGATAGAAGAGCAACTTTGCTTGAAATAACCACTCGTTACAACCGAGGTATGCAGCAAAGCATTTGTGAAGCCACAACACGCACAACCTTGATGCGGATGGGCTACAACAGCAGAAGACCCCACCGGGTACCACTCATCTCCACTACAAATAGGAAAAAGAGGCTACAATTTGCAAGAGCTCACCAAAATTGGACAGTTGAAGACTGGAAAAATGTTGCCTGGTCTGATGAGTCTCGATTTCTGTTGAGACATTCAGATGGTAGAGTCAGAATTTGGCGTAAACAGAATGAGAACATGGATCCATCATGCCTTGTTACCACTGTGCAGGCTGGTGGTGGTGGTGTAATGGTGTGGGGGATGTTTTCTTGGCACACTTTAGGCCCCTTAGTGCCAATATGGGCCAACATTTCTAAAGAATGCTTTCAGCACCTTGTTGAATCAATGCCACGTAGAATTAAGGCAGTTTTGAAGGCGAAAGGGGGTCAAACACATTATTAGTATGGTGTTCCTAATAATCCTTTTGGTGAGTGTAAATCTATTTAAGTTCTGTATAATAACTGTTCAAGTAGCTTGTTTTGTTGAAAGTGCATTGAGATCGTGGTCTACTCACCGTGATGAATCCCATGAGCGTGAAGCTTCTCAGCGCAGCTGTTCTCCATATATTCTTCTTTGGGGGAATAATCATCAATGCAAATAGCTGGTGGTTGATGGGGTTTCAGGCTTTCTGCTATTAGTGTTGTTCTCAATTATGTTTTTCATATCCCTTTACTGCATAAATATTGCTTTTCAAGTGGCAAAATTTCATTTTTACTAGAGTCTCGTTTCTCACTGATTTTAAAGGTGCTATATGTAATATGTTTACTCTACTAAATCATTCAATGATTTATATAATTCTCCATAATATGTCATTAGAGAATTAGAAAACATGCTAAGTTGAAATACTGGCTTCTCCGATAACAATGCCAGTATATTCTACTTTGAGGTTTCCATTCCGGGCCAGAATATCGGTTTATGTTTTGTCCTGTGTGATCCCGCCCACTGCCCACTAACCATTTGTATCTCCATACCGACGGGTTGCCAGATTTGAACAAGTTTGCAGGAAAACAACACTGTGTGCTGCAGCCATGGAAGCCAGCAAACAAACTGGATCAGAGATGACCGATTCCACCCGACATAAAAAGCCTTGCCATCCATCTAAGTTCACAAAGGTTGATCTGTTTTCTCCGTGTTTGGATGCCATAGTGTACCCCTATCTGGGAATCAAGATTCATTATACTCATTGTACAGGGTCTGATTATATCCATAAGTAAAGATAATACTTTTCGCATCTGCTGATCTCTCCTATCGCATGTTAAATCACGAAGCGTCATCTTGACTTAATATGTCAAAATCTGCAATCTCCTTAAAAGGGAAGTATCATCTGTTCTGCATGCCCACTGACACCTAGCAGTAGTCATTGCTCATTACATTCAGTATTTCTTTAACTGCACAAAGCAATTGGCTGCTCTCATACAAATAATCATATCAAACCGAGGGTACAAATTCTTATATCACAGTTACGTAAAGTATTTTTAGTGTCATTACACTGTAGATATTTTAATGTCATAGGTTACTGTAAACTATCAAGTCTTTTATTAGTGATTGGACTTTGAAACTTTCTAAACAATGGGGCTTGATCAAAATGTTTGAAATTCCATGCTTCACAACTCATGTTTCTGCATACAATTCGTTTTCTGCATCTGTTGTCAAAACATAAGGTCCCCATTAATGCTCTCTATGTAATTTAACAACATTACATTTATTTTAATTTATCTATGCAATTTGGTTATTTTGCCCCTTACATTAAGATTTCGAATAGATATATAGCCATTTAGTAATTTGTTCATCCTAAACTTCTTTAACAATTGATGTCCATACTCTCTGCAGCTGAAAGGAGCCCTGACTTTCCTACAGCAAGTCTCCATAGCCTTCAACACATTCATACTTCCTGGCATTCACTGCTCTATCCTCTTCTCGGCCAGTGTTTGCGACACCACAATCGCGGTGCTCCTGCAAGTTGCTCAATCTCCTGATCAGCGCAAATGTGCTGTTCTGGTGCTGCAACTGCGGCTTGTATTTCATTCCATGCAACTAAGCATCCCACAACACCACAAATGTGGTGTGGTTTCTGCTTCGGCTCAGTATGTCTCCTAGGCAGTGCAAATGTGCTGTCTAGGTACTGCAGCATATCTATTGGGCCACGCTCTAAGCATATCACAGCACAGCAAATACTGGTTTATAAAGAAAGCATTAATTTCCGTTCACATGGCAAAACTTTTTTTTTATCTTTGCAGGGGTTTTGCACAAACAATAGTCTCCCCCATCATAGGGCTCAAATGCAAAATGTTGTTCAAAAATAAAATGTGTTATTCATTTGCAAAGGTATTTCACAAACAATGTCGCACTTATCAGGGATCAAACGCATACTTCTTTTGTCCTCCTGCAAGGGTATTGCACAAACCACATTGCCCCTATCATGGTGCTGAAACACAATTAGTGTTTGTCCTTTTGCAGAACTATTGCACAGTAGACGTCGCTCTTATCAAGGGCTCAAACGCAAAATGTTGTTTTGTACTTTTGCAGGGGTACTGCACAAATATGCCTGCCTTTTCGTAAGGGCTCAATGACAAGCAAGGGCTCAATCACAAGCATTGTTTACCCCTCTGCAAAGATATTGCACAACAAGGCTCACCCATTCGTAGCAGCTCTACAATTCTAATAAGCTTGCCTACCTTTCTGCAGGGTCTGGCACAACATTGGCATGTTGCACAGTCATATACAAGCTTATGTTTGCATCATTCATTGTTATTTCCTCTCTTCAGATTTGACCCTCACCTTCTGAGGACCTGGGTGTTGTCCTGAGTCTAATTATTTGGTTTTATATTTTCATTAATGGGGCCTAGGTTAAATTAGGTTCTTATTTCTTTTGGGGTAAGCTCTGCTCCCCTGCCTTCATCGGCTCCGGCAGGACCTGATGGTTCAAGCAAGTATCTGAGCGCAGAACCATTGAATTGGGTTTACACCAAATATTATATGTTTTTCTATATTTGCAATAATTCCAATCATCCAGAGTCTTTTCTGATAGAAATGGAAGCGTAAACGGTAGTTATAGCAGGAGGACTCTGGATCCTTATGCTTTCATTCAATCAGGCATCTCATCTAATCACAATACAGACTCCGCTTTATAATCCCACACCTGTCTCTATTGTTTGCATACTTCCATTGTTTTCACCCTCCTCCACCCCATCTTCACAGGTTTAGGTCCCGTCCTGAATCTTAGGATGGGGCTTATGAAAATATGATTTCTTTTTACATTTGTTCCTATTGAATTGATTGTTGTCTTTTAATGTGTTCATTGTAGATCTGATGGAGTTGAAAGAGGAACATCAAGAGCTGAATGAAGTGGAGGAGAGACTTCAGTATCAGAAACCTGATTTAATAACTGTTGAAGAATCTTTGAGTTGCTCAAAGACTAGAATGAGTTTCTCACTAAAAAAGCCTCAAAGAGCAGCCAAATTTTTTTTCACCTGCTCTCCGTGTGGAAAGAGTTTCACATGTAAAAGCCAGCTTAATACACACATGAGAGTTCATACTGGTGAGGAGTCTTACACGTGCCATCAGTGTGGAAAAAGTTCAGCAGATGCAGACCATCTCAAAGATCATCTCTGCTGTCACTCTGGAGATCAGTGTGGGAAAAGTTTAGCAGATGCAGGCCATCTCAAAGATCATCTCTGTTGTTACTCTGGAGAAAGGTCATTTGAATGTGATATATGTGGTAAAACATTTGTTTTGGATTCATGCCTAAAGCGACATCTGAAATTGCACTTAAAAGAGAAGCCTTACAAGTGTTCTATTTGTGGAAAGAGTTTTCCATACCGGTCCTATTTTAAAGAGCATCAGAAAGTACATACCGGCGTGAGGGCTCACTTGTGCTTTGAATGTGGGAAGACCTTCACAACAGCCATCCACTTAAATCGGCACCAAAGAATTCACACTGGAGAAAAACCTTACAAGTGCTCACACTGTGGAAAAAGTTTCAATCTGTCACAAAACCTGAAAACTCACGAGAGAATCCATACTGGAGAAAAACCTTACAAGTGCTCACACTGTGGAAAGGGTTTCGCTCGGTCACAATGCCTGAAACGGCATGAGAGAATTCATACTGGAGAAAAACCTTACAAGTGCTCACACTGTGGAAAGAGTTTTAACCAGTCTGCTCATCTGCAGCAACATGTAAAAAAGTATTGCCCAAGTAGTCACAGTGAGCAAAAATGATCTTCATGTGGAACAATACCAAGTAAATTGTTTCATATTAACCCAAAGATGCAGTGTCTCTCAAAAAAGAAGCATCATCTGAAGACAACAGTTTACTTCAGTTTTTCCTTGTTCTAGATCGCTCCACAGGTGGCCCGGTTTTTCTTGACAAGTGGAAAGTCCTCGTCTGTCTGCATTGTTGCTGTTTGCCCTTAAAAGAGTATCACAAAGCAGTTATGATGTGCATGCATTGACTGTGTTTGTGGTTAAAAGAGTATACTTTGAAAGGCTGATCACTCGGCTGTGTACGAGGCTATCCGGAATATGGAAAAATTAAGAATACATGAGACTTTAGTGTATCGAATCAATTTGTCACTTATTTGTGCAATATTCTCATTATTGTTAAATAACATTTATAAGTATATTTTGATGTTAGTGAAGGTTTGGAAAATTGAATTCTGTCCCTTTTAAGAGTTTGCTATGTTCCACCCAGTTATTCTCTTGGTCAGTTGGGGCTTAAATTGATTGAGGTGCAGGTATGCATCAATCACATTTGTCTGTTAATAATGCTAAAAAATCACCACAAATTATTTTTGTATGGTAGTGATAATTTTACCATTTAATGTTTCTCTATGGGAGTTTTCATTCATAATTGTGTGGGAATATACTCTGTGTAGTTGTGCTGCCTTCATGTGCATCAGAATTATTGTAAATGTGAGTTTCTTATTCTGAAGCTGCCCATGAATACCCCTCAAGTTGTAATTATGACTGGGAAGCTCAAGAGATAATTTTGATACCCAAGTTGGAAGTAGATTTAAACTTTCATCATGGTGGAGCAGTGTATGGTTTCTGTAGTGAATGATTTTATTCATTTTTCATAATACAACTAATTGACCCTTTTCGCAGACATGTCATGACGGGTTTCTACCTTCTTTAACAACGTAAATGTAGCTAACTTTTTTGTATTTCCAATTGAAAAAAATATTTTGTGTAAATGTATAACATTGTACTTAGTATTATATCACTGCAACGGGGTTCGGAAAGGATGAAGCGGGAAACTGGATCAACGTCAACAAGACTATTTATAACACAACATCAAACTGTACAGGCACATAATAACACATGTCAACAACATACACACAGCTCCATGTGTGTGTCTCTCTATTTCTCTCTCTCTCTCTCTCTGGCATCCCAGACTCCTCTTATCTCTCTCCGGCTGATTGAGCTACTCAGCACCAGGCGTGCACCATCACGGCCCGGCCATGCCCTCCTCCTTATCACATACTCCCACTGCTCGATTCAGACCTGGCAAAGCTCTGGACTAACTTACCCCCAGAGAGGATGAATTGCCCCTTCGGCCATGTCCTCACTGGCTGATTCTACCCACCTCCTGGGTTCTTGGGTAGGATGAGGGGAGGTGAGTTGAAAGAGGGTGGGAGAGACAGAGAAAAGAAAAACTCTGGTTCCCGTCCACACCTCCATTCGGGCCAAGGCCAGCTGGGCAGCGGTCCTCCACAACGCCAGGTGATGGCACTGGACCTCGCCTCCCAGCAGATGACATCGAGCTCCCCCGCCTCCCGGCAGACGTTAGAAGCTGCTCCACCTCCCGCCTGGTGGCGGCGAGCTCACCTGCCCCCTGGGGGACAGTAACGGCTCCTCCGCCCTCTAGCGGCACACAGCTATTTGTGTGTCTGGCTCGATCTCTCTCTCTCCCTCTCTCTCTCTCTGGCATCCCTGACTCCTTTTTTTATCTCTCTCCCGCTGATTGAGCTACTTGGTACCAGATGTGAACCCTCACAGCCCGGCCACATCCTGGTCACAATTACCCTGGAATAAGTTTAAAAAAATCAGTTACCATGGCTGCGATGAGGCTTCTAACACCGCTATTGCGGGAGTGACAGAAAATCTGTCCTGTTTCTCTCTGCTTACTACTGTTATCCAGCATTGTTGGAGCAAATAGGTATGAAGGACGAAACCTGCAAAAATAATAAATATATAAATAAACAAATCTGCATATTCATGCATGAATATATAAACAATTAAATTGCGAGGAGATCTACAAATAAATAAATAATACACCAGTTAATGCAAAAATAATAGAATATAAAAACTTAAATTGTTGGAGAAATGTAAATTGTTAAAGGAAATTGAAAATTGAAAGTTGATTTTTATTCCACAAGCAGGGCCGGATTCTGGGCCCCTGGTCACGAAGGCATCACTCCCACCCCGCCTCCTATCAACTCAACCTCAGCTAGTAATATGTAAAACTATGTTGGTTATAAAATTCAATTGATTGTTCAGTAGGCTACAGCAGCCAATGGAAAATGAACAGTACACCATCTATAAATGTAATTAAATCATATAAACCTACAGCAAGCATAATAGCATGTAATAATAAATAAACATGCCTCTTACCTTAGAAAATTGGCCTCTTTCTTGATTTTTCATCAAAGCCAGCTCTCTGACAAGTTCGGACTCAATAGCCATCAATGAAAGCACACTAAGGTGTTTCTGACACATACTTGTTCCTAGTTTGTTTTTTATTCTTGCCATTTGCGAAAATGCTCATTCACCCTCACATTTAGTTACGGTAGAGTCAAGAAAAGTCTGAGTGAAAAAAACACGTATGGAAAGGTTGATTGTAGGGCGTTTCTCAACACTATCTGCAGCAGTTTTGAGGGTGATTTGTCCTGCTCACCTCTTACAAAGAATTTAAATTGAATGAGCTTGTCTGCAAAGCTCTGATCCAAATACGTTGGGTAAGCAGAGGAATGTGTATTGGCCCGCTTACGAATATCACTGGTTTCAGACTCCTTGCTATCAAACAGAACTCCAAAGCAGTCCTTCAGATGCTTGTATGCATCCAGTCATTGATTGAAACAGCTGAGTAACTGATATATCATCACGTTGAAATTCCCAACTTAAAATTTGTGGCTCCCCTCTATTGTGACTTCATGCTCCCTGGTTTCATCTGCAAATGCTTTCCGTTTCCTTATCCAATGAAGGTTGTGCTGATAGGTCTGGCACACATCTCTATCACCCATGGCTTTGGTCTTTTCAAAGTCTGAAAAATGATCCCAATGTGATGCCACAAATGACAGCAAAGACTCCAGTAGTCGCACAGCAATCTTTAAATCAATGTCACTTTTCTGCAACAGCTCACTTGTCATCTTGAACCAGTGTAGAACGGCATCCCATAAATGGGCCGTGGAGGCTGTTTTCAAGCATTCCATTTTGCCACACAACAAAGCTGCCTCACTTTGTGTAGCAAGAGTTTCATGCATGTTACCTGACAAACTCCCCAAAACATCCCTTATTGAGCTGTAGTTCTTCTAAAGTTCTGATGTTGAGTTAGCATGACAGCTCCATCACGTGCTTGATAAGGATTTCAGTCATATTTACTTTTGATGTCAGCATTGTGAAAAACTTTATTCCACTGGTGAGTTGATGCAGCGCAAAAACTGTACGTAGACTGCAGTATACAAAAAAATTGACTAGCCTCTTGGCAGCGGTTTTCAATCATATTGACACCAACCAAATTCAAAGAATGTGCAGCACATGGTATGTAATGAATTAGTGGGTTTTGTTTATTTAATTGGGCCTGAAGACGATTGTCACGATCAGCTGGACATGTTCGGCTCCATTGTCCCCTCACTCGTGAACAAGACCCCGAGGTTCTCCTTCACTTGGGGCAATACCTCCTTCCCTACCCGGAGTACACACTCCATCGGTTTCCTGCTAAGAACAATGGCCTCAGATTTAGAGGTGCTAATCCTCATCCCAGCCGCTTCACACTCGACTGCCAAGTGATCCAGTGAGAGCTGAAAGTCACGGACCGATGATGACATGAAGACTACATCATCTGCAAAATGCAGCGATGAGATCCCCAGCCCACCGAACCGCACACCTTCCCCACACAGAGCGCAGCCTTGGTAGAGACCAAATCCCACATGGAACGAACTCGACTTCGTGCCGAGGACCCAGACACAGCTCTCGCTTTGGACGTACAGGAATTGGATCGCCCTAAGAAGGGACCCCCCCACCCCGTACTCACGCAGCATCTCCCACAGTCTCTCCTGGGGGACCCAGTCATACGCCTTCTCCAGATCCACAAAACACATGTAGACCGGATGGGCATACTCCCGTCGTTCCACGGCCAGGACGGAACCCTCATTGTTCCTCTTCAATCCGAGGTTCGACAATCGGCCGAACCCTCCTCTCCAACACCTTGGAGTAAATTTACCAGGGAGGCTGAGAAGTGTGATACCCCTGTAGTTGGCACACACTCTCTGATCCCCCTTTTTGAAGAGGGGAACCACCACCCCATTCTGCCACTCCTTAGGCACTGTCCCAGACTTCCACACAATGTTGAAGAGGCGTGTCATCCATGACACCCCCTCCACATCCAAAGCTTTCAGCATTCCTGGTCGGATCTCATCAATCCCCAGGGCTTTGCCACTGTGGAGTTGTTGGTCTACCTCAGTGACCTCCCCCAGGGAAATAGAATCTGATCCCCCATCAGCCTCTGGCTCTGCCTCTAGCATAGAAGGCTTGTTGGGATTTAGGAGTTCTTCAAATTGTTCCTTCCACCACCCAATAACCTCCTCGGTTGAGGTCAACAGCATCCCATCTTTGCTGTATACAGCTTGGATGGTTCCCCGTTTCCCCCTCCTGAGGTGGCGGACGGTTTTCCAGAAGCATTTTGTTGTGGACCGAAAGTCCTTCTCCATGGCTTCTCCGAACTTTGCCTCCCTCACAGCCGAGGCTGCAGCCCTTCGGGCCTGTCGGTACCTTGCAACTGCCTCCGGAGACCTCCGGGACAACAAATCCTGGAAGGCCTCTTTCTTCAGTCAGACAGCTTCCCTGACCACCAGTGTCCACCACAGTGTTTGAGGGTTACCACCCCTTGCGGCACCTAAAACCTTGAGGCCACAGCTCCCCACCGCGGCTTTGGCAATGGAAGATTTAAACACTGCCCACTCCGGTTCAATGTCCCCAACCTCAGCAGGGATGCCTGAAAAGCTCTGCCGGAGGTGTGAGTTGAAGATCTCGTGGACAGGGACCTCCTCCAAATGTTCCCAGTTCACCCGCACTACTTGCTTGGGCCTCCCAGGTCTGTCCAGAGTCTTTCCCCACCCCCTGACCCAACTCACCACCAGACAGTGATCAGTTGACAGCTCTGCCCCTCTCTTAACCCGAGTGTCCAAAACATATGGCCTCAGATCCGACGACACGATTACAAAATCGATCATCGACCTTCGGCCTAGGGTGCTCTGGTACCACGTACACTTATGAGCATCCTTATGTTCGAACATGGTGTTTGTTATAGATAATCCATGACTAGCACAGAAGTCTAATAACAAACATCCACTCGGGTTCAGATCAGGTGTCCTTGTCATTTCCCGTGCGCGTTGAAGTCACCCAGCATCACTATGGAGTCCCCTACTGGGGCCCTATTCAGGACTCCATTCAGGGTCTCCAAAAAGGCTGAATACTCTGAACTGCTGTTCGGTGCATATGCACAGACAACAGTCAGAGTTTTCCCCCCCACAACCCGTAGGCGTTACCGGGGTAAACTCCAACGTATCGGCGCTCAGCCGGGGGACTCGTGAGTATCCCCACACCCGCCCGTCGCCTCACACCCTGGGAAACTCCAGAAGAATAGAGTCCATCCCCTATCCAGGAGTACGGATCCAGAGCCAAAACTGTGCATCATTAAGTAAACCCCACCAGATCCAACTGGTAACGCTCCACCTCCCTCACCTGTTCCGGCTCCTTCCTCCCAGTGAGGTGACGTTCCATGTCCCTAGAGCTAGCCTTTGCTGCCCGTGTCTGGTCCGTCGACGCCCACAGCCTTCACTGCCACCCATATGGCAGCGCACCCGACTCCTGCGGTTTCTCCAATGGGTGGTGGGCACAAGGGATTCTAAATCTAAACATTCTAAAATATGTATGTTGTTTAAACAGCAAAAAAGATTGGACTACCAGCAACTCCCACCCCTCTCACCAAATCATTCCCTTGTAGGTAAAATATGTTTCTCCTTTCGTTGCAATAATTATAACAGATTAATATGAGCCCTTTTCCAGCAGGATGTTGTATTAGGACCAAATGTCCGGCAACCTATTGGAATATAGAAGTGCTCCGCTCTAGCGAAGTCTAGACTCTAGAGAACACAACAGTGTAAACTTTGGTTCCCACCAAACATTAGTTCCGAAGATAAAATGGAGGAGAATCTAATTATTGCCGTGGCGGGTTTCCCAGTAATATATGATCTGTCCCTGTTTGCTTACAGGGATATAAAACAACCAAGACCACAGTTATATTACAAATGTATTTTATTTTGATAACAAACAACTATAATTTTAAATACTTTCTGCCATCGATCGATTTCTTATTTTCACATTTTAAAGAGTTCATGAGGATATACGCTACTTGTGATAGGTCGGCAAAAAGTAAATGGTCGACATGTCTGGATGTTTAAATTGCGGCCCCTTTAAATATAGCTCACAAAAAAAGGATTCTGAACAAACGTTGCCGCCTATTTCAACTACGTCAGAGCGTCCTCGAGCGTTGAAGGCAGGGCAGCCAGAGCGAATTTTGACGCTCTCGCCGCTTCTGGTGTGAGCGTCAAACTGGTGTGAGCGTCATCTTTAGTGATCACCAGATGGCGGTAATCAGTTGCTGGTATCCTAGCAACGATGTGACCGAAACCAGTTTCTGACGGTACCTTATATGCAAACGCTGTCTGTTGACTGATAGGGCAGCGAGGCAACAAGACGGTTGGTTTCGGACGCAGCCTGTAAATGTGACTGACTGAGCTGTAGTTTCTTCTTTTTAATGGCTGAGCTACAAACTAAAACAATGCATCACTGCCATCTACTGTTTACATGGGAACTAGACAGCCGGCTCTTCTTTTTTTTTTTTTTTTCTTGACAGCAATTGCAGTTACAAACACATACAAATACATACATAAATAAATCATATAATAAACTATACATAAATAAAGTACATACATAAATAAATCATATCCAGTGGGGTCTGCAAAGTCCAGGAAGGCTGTTGGAATAAGTTCCAATTTCATTCAGTCACGTGATGTCACAAGATTTGAATATATCTGCACAGTCTTCAGAGCTTTACAGTTCTTTGAATGTCTTATGGAGTCCAAGTATTCATTGACTTCACTCTCAAACAAAGGAAAGAAGGGTTTAGAGCCCCTGAACTTACATTTATGGATGTGATATTTAGCGAGTAGAAATAAAAGATTAATAATGAAATACTTTCCTTCCTTGTCCGTCTTGAGGTCGAACACACCAAAGAAAACATCTTTAAAGCAAAATGAGAAATCCGTAACGAAAAAGGTTTGGATAAAGTCAAGGACATCTGACCAGAATTTTTCTATGTACGAACATTTCCAAAATAAATGGCAAATATCTTCATCTGACCTTTTACAGAAAGAGCATTCAGATTCAATATCTGGTTTATACCGCTTAAGCACACACTTTACTGGGTAGAATCTGTGAATTAATTTAAACGTAACTTCTCTCACTTTATTAGTAAGCATATATTTGAAAGGCAAAGACCAAACGTTTTTCCAAGGGACATTCTCTATTATCCTGTTCCAATATGGGATTATATAAGGAATAGTAACAATATCCCTCTGGTATAAAGTCCTAATAGTTTTATTTTTCATCTGGTGCACCGCAGAAAAGCACAAATTCCCCACAGCAGTATCAGATAAATCCATATTGTGAATCAGTGGCCATGGGAAATCAATGCCTCCCATCAGCATTCTGATACCAGAAGGAATTGCATCAAAGACAATTGCATATTCTTTGACTGAAACAGGAATTTTAAATTTCCGCAAGAAATCTGAATAACTGTACAGTCCGCCACTTGTGTCATAGAGATGGCCAACAAGTACAATATTATTCCTGTACCAGTTTTCAAAAAATAAAGACTTGTTTTTGTAGAGAATGTCTTTATTATTCCAAATGTAATAACGATGAGGTGAGAAGTTATGTTTAAATAAGAGAGACCAAGCCAAAGTGATGTTGGGTTGTTAAAGAATTGTCTGAGCCAGTTGATTTTGAAGGTATTGCTTAAAGTTGTGAAGTCCAAAAAGTTTAAGCCCCCACACTGATTTGTGTTCATTATTACAGACTTTTTGACATAATGGGTTTTGTTTTTCCACACAAAATTAAACAACATATCGTCAATTCTTTTCGATACCCCACAATCAACATCCAAAGAGGCCGCCAAAAAAGCAAGTCTGGAAATTCCCTCAGCTTTTGTCAATAATACTCTTCCTCTCAAGGATAAGTCTCTTTGTAGCCAAGAGTTTAACTTTTTTAGTTATTATTGTTCCCAGGTATGTAACCCGATCCTTCACAAGAATGCCACATATGTTTGAAACATCACAATCTTTAACTGCCATTAGTTCACATTTTCTTAAGTTTAATTTGAGACCCGAAGCTTGTGAAAATCCTCTGATCAACTCTATCGCAGGGGGAATCTGGGAGGCATTTCTCAGGAAGATGGTGGTGTCATCAGCCAGTTGACTAAGGATGATACTTCTTTCAGCCAATGTTATCCCTTCCAAGGCACTGTTAGAGACATGTAGAGCTAAGAGTTGAGAGGCGATCAAAAACAGGTATGGGGAGATTGGGCACCCTTGTTTGATTCCACGTGACACTTTGAATCTAGGGGAAGTACCGAATTTCAATTTTATTGCACTACTACCATTTGTATACAGGGTCCTGACAGTTCTGCAAAAGCCATCTCCAAATCCAAATTTTTTAAGTGCTTGCAGGATAAAACCATGTTCAAGCGAGTCAAACGCCTTATAAAAATCAAGGAACAGAATGAAACTGTTGTCAGTGCTGAGCTCATTATAATCTAATAAATCTAGCACTAATCTAATGTTATTTGCAATATGTCGTTTCCTCATGAACCCAGATTGTGATTCATCTATAATAGAGTCTAACACTTCTTTAAGTCTATTAGCGAAAACTAGTGCAAAAAATCTGTAATCGTTATTTAAGAGAGTGATAGGATGCCAATTCTCTAGACAGTTTCTGTCCTTTTCTGGTTTTGGAATCAATGTGATGACACCCTGTGTCATAGTTGTTGGAAGTGCTTCTTTCGCTAAGCTCTCTGAGAAAACTTTTACTAGAAAGGGGGTTAGTAATTCATCAAACATTTTGTATAATTCAGCAGTTATACCATCACACCCTGGGCTCTTGTTGTTTTTGAGATTTTTGATCGCCTTCAACACCTCCTCTTGAGTAAAGCTATCATCACAATAGTCTCTGTCTTCTGGGGATATAGTTCTACAATGACTAATAGAGGTCATAAATGATTTAGTTGTTACCTCACAGTAATTAGATGTGTATAAATTGTTATAGAAATTATAGCAGTGGATGGCTAACTCTTTTGGATCTTCAATAATTTTTCCCTCCACTTCAATTTGATCTACAGTACCCAGTACATTTTTACTCTTTTCAAGTCTAAAGAAGTAGGCTGAGTTTTGTTCACCCTCTTCTATCCATTGTTTTCTTGACCTTATATATGCTCCCTTAGCTTTTGATTTATAAATGTCATCTAATTTATTTTGTAATTTCGTATACTCACATATCTCCTCATTAGATAGAGACTCTTTTTGAGAAAGAAACGCTAGCTTCTCAATAACCTCGTCTTCAACTGCTTGTCTGTTCTTGGCCAAATCACCACCAAACCTCCTGAGAAACTTCCCCAACTCAAATTTTAGAAGCTCCCAATTCGTCCCATAATCTTTCTGAGAGTCTGCTTTAATCCAAAAATTTTCAATCATTTCTTTAACTCTTTGTTTGACCTGCTTATGTTCAAGGAGCGAACTATTAAGTTTCCAAAATGAAGCTTTTGGGCCAGAGGACTGGTCCGAGGACAGAGCTATTGAGAGGTAGATTGCTTTGTGATCGGTCAATGGAGTGTTACTGATATTGCCTGAAATGCTGTTCCTTGTTAAACATCTGGAAACTAACCAGTAGTCAATTCTGGATTGTCTTGAGCAGTCTTTATTGGACCAGGTATACTGTCTGTCATTTGGAAACTGTTCCCTCCAAACATCAACCAGGTCACATTTATCCATGAGACACTTTAATAGAGTTAGGAGACCCTGACCTTCTTGGTGGCCATCTGTCTAAGATATTGTTCATTGCTATATTAAAATCCCCTCCCACAACTAAAGAGGCATAAGGGTATTTGTTCAACCAGTGTGATATTTTATCTTCTATGGTATCAAGAAGCATGTTATTCTCCACAGAAAAGTTGTATCCATATATGTTTATAATGAGTATGGTATGATTATTTTTAGTAATTACCATTATGAGAAAATGCCCTGAAGAATCTAAGTCGGTATTTAGAATATTCCCATTAAATTTGTACCTAAAGATTCCTACACCAGCTGAGTGCTCTGATCCATGTGCTAACCAAATGTTATCTCCCCACTGTGACCTCCAAAAACTAGAGTCATTGACTGTTGAGTGACACTCTTGAAAAAAGCAAAAATCTGTCTTATTTTTCTTTGCAAACAAAAACAAAGCCTTGCGTTTCACACTATTTTTAAGACCCCTGGCATTAATAGACATTAAAGACAAAGACATAAAATAATATCAGGTATAACCTGAAAGCTGGAAAAATACACACGATTCTCTCTAAACACTTAGTTAGAAAGTTGTTGTAAACTCTGCAATACAAGAAACAAACCCTTAGCGAAAGACAATGGGCATGTAGGTACATTCTGTATACATATGATAAATCTACCCCCCAAAAAAAAGGGAAAAAAGAAAGCTATGTCCTTTGAGGAAAACATTTAAAGATATTTTTTTTTTCTCCATGTAGGCTGTATCCGTTAACCTTAAAATGAACTGATTAATAAAGTATAACTTGAGCAATAGGTAACAATTGGTTAGCATAAATTATTTGACACAAAAAAGGAAATAACACATTTAATTCAGTCTTTTTGTGCTTTTTATCTGTACCCTTACATTTTTCGTTCTACCCATCTTTTCTGAAGTCCTAACCAAAAAATTATATTCAGCATTGAAACGGCTTATATATCCATCTACTGAAGCAACAAATTAATGTTATCCAATCAGACAATAGAAAGTTGCTACTATTCATACAACTCATAGGCTAGTAGGTTCTAGCAGAGGTTCTGTAGCAGTTCTACAACAGAGGTATTGTGCGAATTATTCACCCTAGCCAAAGTAGAAAATAAAATACGTTGGGTGACTTTGAAAATACATTAGGTAACCCTTTGAAAATACCTTTTTCTTTTTTCCTTTTTGTGAATCCTTTTATTTAATTTTTTAGATTTGTATTAGTAGTAATTTTTTGATAGTATTTTTGTTGTTTAATATTTACTGTAGAACGTGACTGGTATTTTATTTATTTATTTATTTATTTTTTTTTTTTGATAACGTTACTCCTGAGATGAATAATCCACCCAGAAGTAGAGCAGACAAAATGTAAGTCATTACATCTGTAAATCTGTTATCCAAACAAACCTGCTCTTATCTTAGTTAAGATTTAGGTATCTACATACTACATGTGCTAGAGCAGTTCAGCGGCCTGGCTCACATTCAGCGGCCTGGCAACAGTCATTCACTGTTACCCTTTTACCATCAATATGTGCGAAATGTCCTCTGAAACCCGCTTTCTTCCCTTCCTTCCTCGCCTGTTCCACCAGCGGCCACAGTTTGTTCCTGGCATCCTTGGCATCTTGAGTCAGGTCTTCAAAGATTTTGATTTTTCTTTCCTTGAGTATGGTCGATGTTCTGGCGTCCTTCCAAATCTTGTCCCTGTGGGTTCGCGATAGAAACTGAACAATGATACGGCGGTTGGAACGTGCCTCTCCCGAGCGGGGTCCCAGTCTGTGAGCGATGTCCACGGAAAAGGCCAGTTGGTCTGCGATATCTGGTGAGACCTGGCTGAATAGTTCCACCATAATTTTTTTTACATTTTCTCCCGCTTGTTCCTTTAACCCGGCGACGCGTAAATTCCACCTCCTCTTGTAATTATCAAGTTTGTTGCACCTGTCACGGAGCACACCGTTTTCTTTCTCCAGGAATCCAACTTTTTTCTCTAGAGTTTCCACTTTGTCTGTTGCTTCTTTTAGTTGTTTCCCCATATATTCCATAGCGTCAGTGACACTTTTTATGGTGCAAGTATTATCTTTAACTGTCGCCTCCAACGACTGCAACCTCCTCAGTGACTCTTCTTGCATTTTTTTCAACCCTCTCCATTATTATTAGCAGAACAGAATTGGGCACAGACTGACCTTCATTGTCATCAATTGTTTTACTTCTCTTTGCGGCTCGCAGCTTCGGCGAATTTGGCAACGGTTGCACCGAGTCCGAGCCCTCCTGTTCCAGCAAAGTTAACGTTACCTCCATCTCGCCTTCTTCAGCCTGTGTCTGTGGAACCTTTTTGGCGTATGAGTGCATAATGCTGCTAATATCTTCCTTTTTGTCCATTTTCCAAGAATATGAGGGTCAACTGAAGGCTACTGGTCGAGCAGAAGAAGTGACAGTCCGTTTGAAAAGTTAGCCGTTAGGTTATCAGAAAGTGGTTTGCGTTAGCCACTAACTTCAGCCAATTTTCAAAAAAGCCGAAAAAGTAAGGACACACGTAGATATACAGTGAGGAAAATAAGTATTTGAACACCCTGCTATTTTGCAAGTTCTCCCACTTGGAAATCATGGGGGGGTCTGAAATTGTCATCGTAGGTGCATGTCCACTTTGAGAGACATAATAAAAAAAAAAAAATCCAGAAATCACAATATATGATTTTTTAACTATTTATTTGTATGATACAGCTGCAAATAAGTATTTGAACACCTGTCTATCAGCTAGAATTCTGACCCTCAAAGACCTTTTTAGTCTGCCTTTAAAATGTCCACCTCCACTCCATTTATTATCCTAAATTAGATGCACCTGTTTGAGGTCGTTAGCTGCATAAAGACACCTGTCCACCCCATACAATCAGTAAGAATCCAACTACTAACATGGCCAAGACCAAAGAGCTGTCCAAAGACACTAGAGACAAAATTGTACACCTCCACAAGGCTGGAAAGGGCTACGGGAAATTGCCAAGCAGCTTGGTGAAAAAAGGTCCACTGTTGGAGTAATCATTAGAAAATGGAAGAAGCTAAACATGACTGTCAATCTCCCTCGGACTGGGGCTCCATGCAAGATCTCACCTCGTGGGGTCTCAATGATCCTAAGAAAGGTGAGAAATCAGCCCAGAACTACACGGGAGGAGCTGGTCAATGACCTGAAAAGAGCTGGGACCACCGTTTCCAAGGTTACTGTTGGTAATACACTAAGACGTCATGGTTTGAAATCATGCATGGCACGGAAGGTACCCCTGCTTAAACCAGCACATGTCAAGGCCCGTCTTAACTTTGCCAATGACCATTTGGATGATCCAGAGGAGTCACGGGAGAAAGTCATGTGGTCAGATGAGACCAAAATATTACTTTTTGGTCATAATTCCACTAACCGTGTTTGGAGGAAGAAGAATGATGAGTACCATCCCAAGAACACCATCCCTACTGTGAAGCAGGGGGGTGGTAGCATCATGCTTTGGGGGTGTTTTTCTGCACATGGGACAGGGCGACTGCACTGTATTAAGGAGAGGATGACCGGGGCCATGTATTGCGTGATTTTGGGGAACAACCTCCTTCCCTCAGTTAGAGCATTGAAGATGGGTCGAGGCTGGGTCTTCCAACATGACAATGACCCGAAGCACACAGCCAGGATAACCAAGGAGTGGCTCTGTAAGAAGCATATCAAGGTTCTGGCGTGGCCTAGCCAGTCTCCAGACCTAAACCCAATAGAGAATCTTTGGAGGGAGCTCAAACTCCGTGTTTCTCAGCGACAGCCCAGAAACCTGACTGATCTAGAGAAGATCTGTGTGGAGGAGTGGGCCAAAATCCCTCCTGCAGTGTGTGCAAACCTGGTGAAAAACTACAGGAAACGTTTGACCTCTGTAATTGCAAACAAAGGCTACTGTACCAAATATTAACATTGATTTTCTCAGGTGTTCAAATACTTATTTGCAGCTGTATCATACAAATAAATAGTTAAAAAATCATACATTGTGATTTCTGGATTTTTTTTTTAGATTATGTCTCTCACAGTGGACATGCACCTACGATGACAATTTCAGACCCCTCCATGATTTCTAAGTGGGAGAACTTGCAAAATAGCAGGGTGTTCAAATACTTATTTTCCTCACTGTATATCTTCTTCAAAAAGTCTCTGATTTGTCAAGTATTAGGATAGCATTTTTAAGCCCTCAATTCGTGTTAACTGTTAAAAAAAACGAGGTTTGCTACCTCATATTGCAGAGCGACAACAGAGTGTTGTTACCTCGACGCCATCTCGCCAGCCGGCTCTTCTTTCCTATGTTCATGGACGACGTAATGACGTAAGGATGTACGTCATAAGCCAGCGATCCCGCGCCAAATCGGACCTGACAGCTCAAAAATACAAATAATTTCTGGTTGTTTATGTACTCAGTCAATAATGGCAATTTGTGAAAATTTTATCGAAAAACTTGCATAGTGCAGCTCTAACAGGGATACTACAGACAGAGGATGTTACACAATTCAACTATAATTCGGTCGTCGTCAGTGTTGAAGTAATTAGGAAAGATCATTTTGATTTTAGTGCTATGACTCGTATGTGGCTTTGTTGTACCTCAAGTGTCATTTCAAACAAATATAGTAGGACTGAGTCGCATGGACTGATGAACAGACTGTGTTGATGTTATTCAAATCTGTAAATCGATGTGCAATTTCACAAAGCCTTCATTATGGTTAATAATGGTTAGAGAAATTAGTTAATTATTTATAAAATGTTCATTTTTTTATATCACCATAGAGTGAAAATGAAAAAGTCAGTGTTGTTGTAATATAAACATTTTAATTTATAACTCAGAATATGGGTTATGAAAACCAACAGCACCATCTACTGTAAATTAACTGTAAATTATACTCCGATTGTCACAAAAGTTATAAAGATGCAATATAAACGTATTTTCAACCTAATATTGGGGGACAGAATACAAAACCCGCTCAATCATTCGTTCATAAGGTGCTTTTATGCAACAGATAACGGGCAATTCTTGAAACAAAAATGAGATCATGCTCTTTTAGTCTCCCAGTTTCTGCCATAACAGCTTATAATCATGCGTGATTATTTTGCACGATTAATAATAGATTCTTTCATTGACCAAGTTTGCTTTATGCATGCCATCTGTATCTGCTCAATCTATTGATTACTCTGCATTTTATGAATTTAGTTAATTTATGACATCAACAAAAGCAAACAAGAGGCTGATTGTTTACATATATACTCATTTTCTATTCACATTTTATTTATTTATTAAATGGTTTGGCTCAACTATTCAATATCTCTCTAACAATGATAACACACCAGCAAGAATCGCATCTCCTATCATGTATGTCTATGAAAGATTAACGAGCTAATGAGACTAAGTTATGGGCGGGGCGACACGTGTAGCCCCGCCTCATTCTGCAGGTTGCAACCAGGTCCACAGTATGAGGTAGAGTAAGTGCACAATAGGTGGCGGTATGTGCTGCTTTATGCCACAAAACCGCCAGTTAACTCAAAGAAGAATTTGAGCGCTCAGTCGGTCCGTGTTCAACGTGTTTAACTTCATTTGTGAGTTTATATTGTTTTAATATATTTGTATTTTCTGTGCCGTGTTGTTATTGTTTCTTTGGCGTTTTAATGATCGTTAAATAATCTTACTATCGCCGTATGTGGTGTTTTTGTTTAGGAGAAACAAGCAGAAATCTGAAAATAATGTTTAATTTCTGATATATGAGCTCGCAATATCCATAGACTGAGTGTAAACGAGTTTAATGAAGGCAAGTTATATGGACTTTTATAGGTTGTTGGGGTTTAAATGTTTTTTCGTGGTGGCTAACGCATCTGATGTTGGTTTATCACATAATATCTGTTAATTTATATTTAACGTTATTTACTTGTATGAAATGTTAGCATTGGTAATAAAAGTTATTTTGATATTCAAAGCATCAGGAGCATTATGAATTATGAGTTTTTCAAGGTGTTTTGGAAAATCAAATTAAGCAAAATTTCATTATCATATTTCTGTAGTGTTTGTCAGGGGCGTAGAACACGCGGGGGATGAGGGGGACCTGTCTCCCACACATTCACAGGGCAAATGTGTTTATGCTGTGTCTTGCATACAGTAAATGTGTAAATGCAAAAGTAAAAATTCACTGGTCAATCGTGTAATTAATTCAATAAAATGGTTTCATTGATTTTGAGAGCCTATAATAGTCTTTTTGAGTTTGTTGAATGTCAGTCCATTATGATGATGATTGTAGCAGCCCGGTTGAATAAAACAATCGCTCTTTCACTGTTTGTTTGTGATTGTCTTCCTTTAGTTAGTTATTTTCTACTATTTAGACATCACAACACACCGCAAGAGCTACAAGAAGCAAATAAAAAAATAGTTTGGGTATTTTGCTGGGGGTAAATCAATTTAAACAAACAATTAGACAATATAATTGACAATATTACATGTTAAACATAACATCTAAACATAAACACCACAAATCAGTCCTTAATCCAAACTAAACTGACAAAGAGACACACAATATAGGAATAAAATAAACTTACCAACCGTGTGCCCTTATCAACCAAGTACAATAAAAAAAAAAATCCTTAATGCACACATTTTTAAAACTCTTTTAACTAGTGTGGCCCGAGTAGCTCAGCGAGTAAATACGCTGACTATCACACCTGGAGTCGCAACTTCGAATCCAGTCAGGCTTCCTAAGCAACCCGTTTGCTAGGGTGGGAAGAGTCATGTTGGTTTAACTTCCTCGTGGTCGCTATAATGTGGTTCTCACTCGGTGGTTATAATGTGGTAAGTTGTGCGTGGATGCCGCGGTGAATAGCCGGAGCATCCTCACGTGCTATGTCTCTATGGTAATGCACTCAACAAGCACATGATATGATGCGTGGATTGATGGTCTCAGATGTAGAGGCAACTGAGATTTGTCTTCCACCACCCAGATTGAGGCAAGTCACCGTGCCATCATGAGGACTTGGAGCGCTTTTGGAATTGGGCATTCCAAATTGAGGAGAAAATCCAAAAACAAAAAAACTCTAGACTTCACTGTAGGCTCATTAGCTTACGTATGTTGAACACTCTCTCCATTCACACTCCCATTCCTTGGACGAACAGCACTTCAAACTAAATGTCTTGATTGGCAAAATAACAGTAGGGAAAAATTACAAAACACATATCATGTGACTTTATATGCTATATTAATATAATAACACCAAAAAAAGAAAACTATATAAATAATTGAGGGTTATTTACAATAAAGTTTTTGTGTTCAGATGTTCATCATGAGAGCGCAGGTGGATGTGATCTGCTGTAAATCAGTAGGAACTGATCTGTCCATGCTGGATATTGATGATTTCATCACGGAAATCTCTCAGCTGAAGAAAGAGGTGATGTCACTGAAGACAAAACTGAAGGAAACAGAATTTGTTTCACCCTGCACCTGTTTTGAGCAAGTTAAATTTGAGATTGTAAGTAAGCTTTCAAATTATATGATACGACTCTGACTCTGTCATGATGAATGTACAGATGTGATTGTGTTGTTTTTGTCAGGAGCTGGAAAAGGTTTCCTGTCAATCTTCAGTGTGTGTGACTGATGGGACCTCCACAGAATGTCAGGATTCAGTGTGGAGCGGCAGAGATCAGTCCACACCACAGCGACTGCTGGACAAACTCTCTGAACAGAGATCCAGAGACACACAGGACTCACAGCTCACTTTACTCTGTTCTACTGACGGTAATCAGGGTGATCAAACCTCCACAGAGTGTCTGACTTCTGTCTGTAATGCTGAAGAACAGCAGACAATGCAGATACCAGTGAAGATGTGTTCCGTGAAGCTGCTGGACTGCAGGAATCTGATGAAGATGAGAAGAGAAACCACACCAGAGGAACAACAGAGAGATAAAGATGATAGTGATCAAACCTCCACAGAGTGTCTGACTTCTGTCTGTAATGCTGGAGAACAGCAGATGCTGCAGACACCAGTGAAGAATGAAGTGAAGCTGGTAGAGATAAAAGAAGAAATCACATCAGAGGAACAACAGAGAGATGATGATGATCAAACCTCCACAGAGTCTCTGACTTCTGTCTGTAATGCTGGAGAACAGCAGATGCTGCAGACACCAGCGGAGATTGAAGTGAAGCTGGAGGAGATAAAAGAAGAAAACACTCTAGAGGAACAACGGATTGATGAAGTTGGTGATTTTTTTCCTTCAGGTATGTTTCTTCCTTTAATGTTGTTTTACATTTTCATGCCAGTTTACTTTTTTGTTTACCATAGAAAATAAGACGTTATTCAAGAATCCACTTACTGTTGAAGTCAGAAGTTTACACACACACACACATTAGCCAAATACATTTAAACTCAGTTTTTCACAATTCCTGATATATAATCATAGAAAACATTCCCTGTCTTAGGTCAGTTAGGATCACTACTTTTATTTTTAAATATGTGAAATAACAGAATAATAGTAGAGAGAATTATTTATTTCAGCTTTTTTTTCCATCACATTCCCAGTGGGTCAGAAATATTTTGTTGCATTGCCTTTAAATTGTTTAACTGGGGTCAAACGTTTTGGGTATCCTTCCACAAGCTTCTCACAATAATTTGCTGGAATTTTGGCCCATTCCTCCAGACAGAACTGGTGTAACTGAGTCATGTTTGAAGGCCTCCTTTCTTGCACACACTTTTTCAGTTCTGCCCACAAATAGTTTTGAGGTCAGGGCTTTGTGATGGCCACTCCAGTACCTTGACTTTGTTGTCCTTAAGCCTTTTTTCCACAACTTTAGAGGTATGCTTGGGGCCATTCTCCATTTGGAATACCCATTTCTGACCAAGCTTTAACTTCCTGGCTTCACTTTTTCCACATTTTATGTTACAGCCTTATTCCAAAATGGATTAAATTCATTATTTTCCTCAAAATTCTACAAATAATACCCCACAATTACAACGTGAAAGAAGTTTGTTTGATATCTTTGCAAATGTATTAAAAATAAAAAAAGGAAAAAAAATCACATGTATATAAGTATTCACTGCCTTTGCCATGACACTCAAAATTGAGCTCAGGTGCATCCTGTTTCCACTGATCATCCTTGAGATGTTTCTACAACTTGATTGGAGTCCACCTGTGGTAAATTCAGTTGATTGGACCTGATTTGGAAAGGCACACACTTGTCTATATAAGGTCCCACAGTTAACAGTGCATGTCAGAGCACAAACCAAGCCATGAAGTCCAAGGAATTGTCTGTAGTCCTCTGAGACAGGATTGTATCAAGGCACAGATCTGGGGAAGGGTACAGAAAAGTTTCTGCAGCATTGAAGGTCCCAGTGAGCACAGTGGCCTCCATCATCTGTAAATGGAAGAAGTTTGGAACCACCAGGACTCTTCCTAAAGCTGGCCACCCGGTCAAACTGAGAAATCGAGGGAGAAGGGCCTTAGTCAGGGAGGTGACCAAGAACCCGATGGTCACTCTGACAGAGCTCCAGCATTTCTCTGTGGAGAGAGGATAACCTTCCAGAAGAACAACCATCTCTGCAGCACTCCACCAATCAGGCCTGTATGGTAGAGTGGCCAGACGGAAGCCACTCCTCAGTAAAAGGCACATGACAGCCTGTCTGGAGTTTGCCAAAAGGCACCCGAAGGACTCTTAGACCATGAGAAACTAAATTCTCTGGTCTGATGAAACAAAGATTGAACTCTTTGGTCTGAATGGCAAGCGTCATGTCTGGAGGAAACCAGGTACCACTCATCACCTGGCCAATACCATCCCTACAGTGAATCATGTTGGTGGCAGCATCATGCTGTGGGGATGTTTTTCAGCGGCAGGAACTGGGAGACTAGTCAGGATCAAGGGAAAGATGAATGCAGCAATGTACAGAGACATCCTTGATGAAAACCTGCTCCAGAGCACTCTGGGGCGAAGGTTCATCTTCCAACAGGACAACGACCCTAAGCACACAGCCAAGATAACAAAGGAGTGGCTACGGGACAACTCGTGAATATCCTTGAGTGGCTTAGCCAGAGCCCAGACTTTAACCCGATTGAACATCTCTGGAGAGATCTGAAAATGGCTGTGCACCGACGCTCCCCATACAACCTGATGGGGCTTGAGAGGTCCTGCTAAGAAGAATGGGAGAAACTGCCCAAAAATAGGTGTGCCAAGCTTGTAGCATCATACACAAAAAGACTTGAAGCTGTAATTGCTGCCAAAGGTGCTTCAACAAAGTAATGAGCAAAGGCTGTGAATACTTATGTACATGTGATTTTATTTATTTTTATTTTTTTTCCCCCGTATTTTATTTGTAATAAATTTGAAAACATTTCAAACAAACTTCTTTCACTTTGTCATTATGGGGTATTGTTTGGAGAATTGAGGAAAATAATGAATTTAATCCATTTAAATAAGGCTGTAACATAACAAAATGTGGAAAAGTGAAGCGCTGTGAATACTTTCCGGATGCACTGTATTTATGAATACTTTGACCTTTACTGCACATTTGTGTTCTGCCCTTTAAATTAGGGTTAAATGGTCATTTGTCATTTGATTGTTGTCAATTAATGTTTCACATTTGTCCCTCTTGAATTGATTTTTGTCAATTTACTGTGTTCATTGTAGAGCTGATGGAAGTGAAAGAGGAACATCAAAAACTGAATGAAGTGGAGGAAAAACTTCAGTATCAGAAACATCATGATTTTACAACTTCACATAAAAATTCTTTGAGTTTCTCAAAGACTAAGATGAAATTCTCTTTAAAAAAGCCTCAAAGAAGAGCAGCCAAGGAATCTTCCACTTGCTGTCAGTGTGGAAAGAGTTTCACTCAGTCAGAACACATGAAAACACACGAGAGAATTCATACAGGAGAAAAACCTTACAAGTGCTCACACTGTGAAAAGAGTTTCACTCAGTCACAACACCTGAAAATACATGAAAGAATTCATACTGGAGAAAAACCTTACAAGTGCTCACACTGTGGAAAGAGTTTCACTCAGTCACATGACCTGAAAAAACACAAGAGAATTCATACTGGAGAAAAACCTTACAAGTGTTCACACTGTGAAAAGGGTTTTAATCACTCTGAAAACCTGAAAACACACGAGAGAATTCATACAGGAGAAAAACCTTACAAGTGCTCACACTGTGAAAAGAGTTTCACTCAGTCACAACACCTGAAAAAACATGAGAGAATTCATACTGGAGAAAAACCTTACAAGTGCTCACACTGTGGAAAGAGTTTCACTCAGTCACAAGATCTGAAAAAACATGTGAGAATTCATGCTGGAGAAAAACCTTAGAAGTGCTCACACTGTGGAAAGTTTCAATCAGTCACAAAACCTGAAAACACACGAGAGAATTCACACTGGAGAAAAAAGTGTGTACTGTGAAAAGAGTTTCAGTCTCTCAGAATACATGAATCGTAAAACCACAGTAAAATTTAAAAGAGAGGGAAAAAACACTTACTCGCCGGTTCTCCGATACGCCATAGCTTGGTCCTCGGCCACTCCTCCACCCTCTATTGGATGACAGCTGTGCCTCCCCGGGCAGATCGGAGAAAGTCCTCCGGCCCCTGGCGGATGGAATGCCCTGCCGTGTTTTTGGTAGATGGTAGGGGTCTTCCCTGCCCCTGGCTCCAGGCGGTTGGTTGGGAGCCCCTCGTGGTCAGCGGGAGTTTCTCTGTTTCCAGGCGGCTGGGCTACTCTGTCCTCCGGCAGATGGCTGTGGCTGCTCCTTTGGGGTGGATGGTAGCAGAGAGAACTTCACTACGGCACATCCCTCTTCCTTCCTAAGTTTCGGCACCATTGTAAAGGGATAAATGGAAAGGAGGAGGTGAGAACCGGCTTGACAATATAAATAATAGTTTAATGAAGAACTGAACCAAAAGACACAAACACACACAGGTGTCCGGCAGCTGCCCGTAAATCTCTCTTTCTGTCGCAACGCCATATCCGGTCGGCTTTTATCCCTCTCAGAGGCTTGATTAGCCTGATAAGGGGCCGGGTGTGTAGCATCAAGACTTAGTCCCATTGTTTGGTTGTTGATCATTGTTTATGTTTCAGTTACTTTCTGAGGTGAATGCAGTGCCAAGATGTGAATGTCTCAAGTCATTTGGATGATGAAGTTTTGTTAACTGGATTAGGGCTGGTTGATTCAGAGTCTTCACCCATTGGAAATTTTGTTTAACCTTGAAAACTTTGTCAAAATCTGGAAGTACTGCCCCCTAAATGCCTATGAAATACAATGTATGCTCTGAGTCCGACTTGATGACTGCATCAGATATATGGAATTTCCCCCAAACGAGCAGCATCATCTAAGACAATAACAAAGGACATTTAAGAAATTCCTTACATGATTTTTATTTTTGTTGGAATGGGATACATTTTTTGTTTTGAGTGGGCTAAATTATTTGTGATGCCCTGATCAATCTGGCCAATGATCGGTATTAGCCTATAATCACTTCCTATGATTTGTGTTGTCATAATTCATGGTTCATCAAACCGTTCAAAGTAACATTATAGGGCCAGACCGCCAGTTAGTATCACACACAAGTGAAATGGAAACTCCTGCTCAAGAACTGGCAATGTTTCTTATGCATTAGACACTTCAAGCAATTTCAGGAAGTTGTGGGGACAAAATTGGCCAAGGCAAAATGTGTTAAAGACATGTCCCACCCATTACACCCATAAGTGATGCCTATGTTTAAATGTTGTTATTTTGACAAAATGTAGTCAATTGTTGAACGTAGTTAGATATACAGGCGTATGCAGAAGTTTAGGCACCCCTGACAATTTCCATGATTTTCATTTCTAAATAATTGGGTGTTTGGATCAGCAATTTCATTTTGATCTATCAAATAACTGAAGGACACAGTAATATTCCAGTAGTGGATTAGTACATTGGATTAACAGAAAATGTGCAATATGCATCAAAACGAAATTAGACAGGTGCATAAATTTGGGCACCCTTGTCATTTTGGTGCCTAGCTACCTAGCACTGATTAATTGGAACACACAATTGGCTTGGTGAGCTCATTAAGCGTTGAACTTCATAGACGGGTGCATCCAATCATATGAAAAGGTATTTAAGGTGGCCAATTGCAAGTTCTTGTTGTTCTCTTTCACTCTCCTCTGAAGAGTGGCAACATGGGGGCCTCAAAACAACTCTCAAATGACCTGAAAACAAAGATTGTTCAACATTATGGTTTAGGGGAAGGCTACAAAAAGCTATCGCAGAGATTTAAGCTGTCAGTGTCCACTGTGAGGAACATAGTGAGGAAATGGAAGACCACAGGCACAGTTCTTGTTAAGGCCAGAAGTGGCAGGCCAAGTAAAATATCGGAGAGGCAAAGGCGAAGGGTGGTGAGAACGGTCAAAAACAGCCCACAGACCACCTCCAAAGACCTACAACATCATCTTGCTGCAGATGTTGTCACTGTGCATCGTTCAACAATTCAGCGCACTTTGCACAAGGAGAAGCTGTACGGGAGAGTGATGGAGAAGAAGCCTTTTCTGCACACATGCCACAAACAGAGTCACTTGAGGTATGCAAACGCACATTTGGACAAGCCAGCTTCATTTTGGAATAAGGTGCTGTGGACTGACGAAACCAAGATGGAGATATAAGACACTTGTGATGCCTATGTTTAAATGTTGTTATTCTGACAAATGTAGTCAATTGTTGAACGTAGTTCGATATACAACCCCAATTCCGAAGAAGTTGGGACAGCATGAACAATGCTAATAAAAACAAAAAGGAGAGATTTGTAATTTATATTCACCCTTTGCTATATTGAAAGCACTACAACTATACATTATATGATGTTTTTCCTTGTGAATGTCATTGTTGTTTTGAAAATGTACAGTATTTTCAAATCAGATGATTGCAACACACTCCTAAAAAGTTGAGACAGGCAATTTAAGACTTGACGAGTTAAATTAACAAGGTGATGTAAAACAGGAGATGTTAATTAGGTGAGGCAAGTGTGTCATAGTATATAGGGAGCCTCCAAAAACAGCCTAGTCCTTCAAGAGCAAGGATCATTTGAGACTTGTCAATTTGTCAACAGATGCTTCAGCAAATAATCCAGCATTTTGAGAACAATGTTCCTCAAAGACAAGTTGGAAGGTTTTTGGCATTTCACCCTCTACAGTGCACAATATATACTCACCTAAAGGATTATTAGGAACACCATACTAATACTGTGTTTGACCCCCTTTCGCCTTCAGAACTGCCTTAATTCTACGTGGCATTGATTCAACAAGGTGCTGAAAGCATTCTTTAGAAATGTTGGCCCATATTGATAGGATAGCATCTTGCAGTTGATGGAGATTTGTGGGATGCACATCCAGGGCACGAAGCTCCCGTTCCACCACATCCCAAAGATGCTCTATTGGGTTGAGATCTGGTGACTGTGGGGGCCATTTTAGTACAGTGAACTCATTGTCATGTTCAAGAAACCAATTTGAAATGATTCGAGCTTTGTGACATGGTGCATTATCCTGCTGGAAGTAGCCATCAGAGGATGGGTACATGGTGGCCATAAAGGGATGGACATGGTCAGAAACAATGCTCAGGTAGGCCGTGGCATTTAAACGATGCCCAATTGGCACTAAGGGGCCTAAAGTGTGCCAAGAAAACATCCCCCACACCATTACACCACCACCACCAGCCTGCACAGTGGTTACAAGGCATGATGGATCCATGTTCTCATTCTGTTTATGCCAAATTCTGACTCTACCATCTGAATGTCTCAAGAGAAATCGAGACTCATCAGACCAGGCAACATTTTTCCAGTCTTCAACTGTCCAATTTTGGTGAGCTCTTGCAAATTGTAGCCTCTTTTTCCTATTTGTAGTGGAGATGAGTGGTACCCGGTGGGGTCTTCTGCTGTTGTAGCCCATCCGCCTCAAGGTTGTGCGTGTTGTGGCTTCACAAATGCTTTGCTGCACACCTCGGTTGTAACGAGTGGTTATTTCAGGCAAAGTTGCTCTTCTATCAGCTTGAATCAGTCGGCCCATTCTCCTCTGACCTCTAGCATCAACAAGGCATTTTCGCCCACAGGACTGCCGCATGCTGGATGTTTTTCCCTTTTCACACCATTCTTTGTAAACCCTAGAAATGGTTGTGCGTGAAAATCCCAGTAACTGAGCAGACTGTGAAATACTCAGACCGGCCCGTCTGGCACCAACAACCATGCCACGCTCAAAATTGCTTAAATCACCTTTCTTTCCCATTCTGACATTCAGTTTGGAGTTCAGGAGATTGTCTTGACCAGGACCACACCCCTAAATGCATTGAAGCAACTGCCATGTGATTGGTTGATTAGATAATTGCATTAATGAGAAATTGAACAGGTGTTCCTAATAATCCTTTAGGTGAGTGTAGTTCAACGATTCAAGGAATATAGTTGGAATATAGTCAGTGCGTTGTCTCTGATCCCTCAGACTTCACTGATTTATAAAACGGCATTCATCTGAAGTGGATATCATGAACATTTGCTTTGGATAACTTTAGTAAACCTTTGTTAGTCAAAACCACTAGCGCTGCATCCACAGATGCAAGTTAAGACTTTACTATGCAAAGGAGAAGTCATACATCAGCACTGTCCAGAAGCACTGCTGACTTCTCTGGGCTCAGTCTCATCTTAGATGAAAAGTAGAACAGTGGAACTCCTTTTAGTCTGAAAAAATAAATTGTAAAACAAAGCCATCGTGTTATCTGGGCCAAAGAGGAAAAGGGCCATCCAAGCTGTTATTAGCGTTAGGTCCATAAGACAGTGTATGTATAGGTCAGGGGTGTGTCAGTGCCCATGGCATGGGTAATACGCACATCTGTGAGAAAACCATGAATACAGACAGATATGTACAAATGTTGGAGCAATATATACTTCCATCCAGCACCGTCTGATCCGGGGACGTCCCTGCATTTTCTAGCAGGACAACTTCAAACCACATACTGCCCGGATTTAAAGTGCATGGCTGTGTAAGCAGAAAGTGGGGGTGCTAAATTGGCCTGCTTTCAGTCCTGATCTGTCTCCAGTTGAGAATTTGTGGTGCATTATGAAGTACACCATACGGAAATGAAGACCCTGTACAATTGTGCAGCTAAAGACATACATAATGGATGAATGGAACAAACTTGTGTTTTCAGTGCATAAATGCTTAATAAGTGTTATTAGAAGAAATGATGATGTTTTTACAGTGGTAAACACTCGACTGTCCCAACTTCTTTGGAGCGTGTCGCAATCTCTGGAAACTCCAGAGAAGAATAGAGTCCATCCCCTATCCAGGAGTACGGATCCAGAGCCAAAACTGTGCGTCGTTAAGTAAGCCCCACCAGATCCAACTGGTAACGCTCCACCTCCCTCACCAGTTCCGGCTCCTTCCCCCCCAGTGAGGTGAAGTTCCACGTCCCTAGAGCTAGCCTTTGCTGCCCGGGTCTGGTGAGTCGAGGCCCACGACCTTCACTGCCACCCATATGGCAGCGCACCCGACTCCTGCGGTTTCTCCAATGGGTGGTGGGCACAAGGGATTCTAAATCTAAACATTCTAAAATATGTATGTTGTTTAAACAGCAAAGACGATTAGACTACCAGCAACTCCCACCCCTCTCACCAAATCACTCCCTTGAAGGTAAAATATATTTCTCCTGTCGTTGCAATAATTATAACAGATCAATATGAGCCCTTTTCCAGCAGGATGTTGTATTAGGACCAAATGTAATTGCATATTGGAGTCAGTTTGGGAGTGATGTTGACTGGAAACAAGTCTGGCTTCTGCCCAATCGTTATCTCTTAACAAACAAGGTTAAAGTCTTTTACACTCCTTCACAGAATATACCCTGTTAAACATTATTTAACCAAGTTTAAAAAAGATAGAAATGAAAGTTGTAGCTTTTGCCAACAGAAGCCAGAGATATAGGCGGTGGGCCGAGTCCGTCTATCTCGTTTAGTTTTTGATTTGATAGTTACCCAGCAGCTGTCTGGCTCATTTTTGTTATTTGTCTGTATGAATAATTCACAAAAAGATTACCGATTGTTTCCAACGCCAATTGTTGCACATTAAAGTATAAAAATAGATTTAATTTCGCTATCTGATCACAAACGTTGGCCGGAGTGAGATCCAATCAACTCTTGTGTTGTTACCTTGTTGAATTGATTTGGCCAATCACGTTATTCGTTGAACTGGCGTCGCGTGACTCGCGTCAGTCTGAAGCCAAATGAGTCTACAACCCAACCTGGAGAGACCGGTGTGTCTCGGCAAGACAACGTCAAGGTTAGATTTGTTTTACAATGATTATACACCCCTATATCTTAATGCTTTTCATATAAGTTGTATTTAAGACTGCAAGCTATACTTCGTCGTGAATATATGCGTTGTCGTTGATGAGAACAGTAGCCACGAAAGAATGTTTGTAGTGGAGCAGTAAAGCTAGGTCTAACGGTATGTTGCTTAGGCTAATCCAAATCATTTGACACATACACAATGAACTAAGCAAAGATTATTCAAATACAGGATAATTACGGGTAAATATTTAAACGGGAAGACAGTAGGAAATAATTTGACATGTATGTCCAGGTTGGATTGGTTTATAGCAAGCTACCTAGGCTACAAGTAAGCTAGACTAATTATCAGCTAAAAAGAGTGCAAAGCAAAACAAAGAAATTATTTCAAATCAACTTTATAGTGGTAGTCATGGAGTTATATAAGCCATTTATGGTTGATTGTCACAGTTTAAAATGACACAATTCTGTGCATGGTAGCTTATGCACATATGGTGGAAAAATATTTTATTTAAAGATGGCTGTTTTTGAGCTATTTATCAAAATTATTTGTGGTCAGAACTGCAGTAGTCTTGTCAAGATCGTTTAAGATGGTTAGCATCTTAATACAAATGTCAAGATGAAAAATGTGATTTAAAATGATCTAGTAATGTGTGCTTTCTGTGTTTATTTATCTGAATATAATTCAGTTGTTTACCTAACACACAGACACGGACAGGACAACATATCTCTCCACACCCAAATGACTACAGAGGTGATCGTTGACAATCATCACATCAACAGCACCATGAATGGAGCAGGTCAAGATCACGGAGTTGCTTAGTAGCCACATCACAGATGACCCATCTTGATCTATCGACACCACCAACAGAACCTGGCCAAGAAAGTCCAAAAGCCTCTGCACTTCCTCCCCCAGTTGAGGAAGGCTCATCTCCAACAAATCCATCCTCTTAACTTTCTATAGGGGAAACATAGAGAGCCTCTTCCTTCCACCCCCACCCTCCAATAACCTAAGGGCAGCTGATTGACTCTTGCACAAATACACTGGTAATTTACACTATGATGCTGCTACATTGGTTTATTTTTTTTATTTTTAAATTTGCTATGAACATTTGACCCCACTTACACACATATTGCACTGCCTTTTGCTACTTGTCATGTCATCCACTTGCACTGAAATACTATATTAATTAGGGATGAGTCACGATTTTCGAATATTCGATTAGTTGATTTTATTATAGAATATGGAATAGGATGTGTGGGATGATTGTCTTTAAAAAATCCCCATGTTTTAGTTGTGGTTATAAGTTGCAATCCTAAATTCACATAATATTTTTATACATTTTATAAATATATTCTTAATATTTGTTGTTTTTGTTTCTATGTTTGAGCTTATATATCTCAATATTAATAACAGTCTGGTTAATTTTGAGTCTTGAAATGTAAACTCTCAAGGGTTGGCTTTCTAAATATATGTTGGTTATGTGTATATTCAGAATGACTTCTGAGCAGCAACCTTTTTATTTTGGGGATGTCATGAATGCATCACTTGCCAAATTTAAGTTAAATGCCAATACGGCTTTTTCAGCTACTGTACTCTCTGTGGTTTGCAAGTTCACCGATAAATTTGTACATTGAACAATCTTTGCCCAACTTGTCTGGGAAAGGGGGGTTACAGGGCTTTTTACATTTGAGGCTAAATGGATAAAACACCTCATTTTTTACCTCAGTATTACTGAACTACAGAACTAAATTTACATTTTTAATGATTTACAGCAAAATTGTAATTTCAAGAACGCAGCTTCCTGGTCATCTGTGTTCATTATTTACATTGGTTGTCAAGGAAACGGGAGGTTTTCTAACGTTATGATTAGTACGCCTGCTTATTTGCCGGTTTAAAAAAAGTAAGAGTTTGTAAGGACATTTTGCGTCAAATGTGCAAACAACAAAGTTGGAAACAATGTCTGTAGTACTTATACGATTTTATTACATGACCTCAGCAAAAAAAGACTTACACAGCTGTGAGGTAAGTATTAAATTCATAATTTCGAGGTCCGGCCCACCGCCTAATAGCTGTTCATTTATTTTGGCACTGCCCTTATGTCTTTTTTTTTTTTTTGGCAAAATGTACTTTATTTTATTGTTGGAAATGTTGATGAAAATGTTACATTATAGTGGAAAGATATTTTTAGGTATAATTGTAAACTCCAAAGATAAACAAACCCGCACTTATTTTATTAATTCTTTTCATTTTAATGGCTAAATTTCACCCTCATGAATGTAATTTTCAGTTTTTTTTTAATAGTATTTAAAAATTAAGAGAAGTATTATATTGAGTCAATATTGCCCTCGAAGAAACAAAAAGCTATTCGAATTTACAAACATACACTTGTTAAAATATTCTTATAATATTATTTATACCTCCCCCTAACATTTGAAATGTCGTATTGTATTTGTATTGTTTTTTTTTTTTTTTTTTTTATGTTTTCTTCAATAATAATAATTTAAAAAAAAAGTGGTCCGAATCCAATGTTTGCGTCACATCCTGTCTACTGAGACGAATCCTTCACTGCCTATGAAGTCCCACAATCCTCTGCTACCGAATCCACAGCGTTTGAGCTGAAGAAATAAATTGGTGGCTAAAGAGGCAGTTGATAGCCAATATGTATTTTTTTATTCACTTTTTCCATTTTTAGCGAGAAAGTGGGCCTACATAAATATAGGCCTACTCTTGGTTATCGCCAAAACTCTCTTGATTTTGTTCTAGATTATTAGACCGTTGTGGTTTAGTTGGACTGACCGTGCATTTAGACCAGAGGCGTCGAGAGCGTCAAATCGACCGGAAGTCATTCATTTTCAATGACAGCCAGCGTCTCTCGGAGGCGAGAAGCGGCGCGGCGAGTCTTGGGCGGTGTGGGCGTCAAAGTTCAAATGCAGTCAACATTATGGTAATGAGCTTTGACACGGTTCGGCGGCAACCTATTGGAATATAGAAGTGCTCCGCTCTAGCGAAGTCTAGACTCTAGAGAACACAACAGTGTAAACTTTGGTTCCCACCAAACATTAGTTCCGAAGATAAAATGGAGGAGAAACTAATTATTGCCGTGGCGGGTTTCCCAGTAATATATGATCTGTCCCTGTTTGCTTACAGGGATATAAAACAACCAAGACCACAGTTATTATTATAAATGTATTTTAATTTGATAACAACTATAATTTTAAATCGATCGATTTCTTATTTTCACATTTTAAAGAGTTCATGAGGATATACGCTACTTGTGATAGGTCGGCAAAAAGTAAGGTCGACATGTCTGGATGTTTAAATTGCGGCCCCTTTAAATATAGTTCACAAAAAAAGGATTCTGAACAAACGTTGCCGCCTATTTCAACTACGTCAGAGCGTCCTCGAGCGTTGAAGGCAGGGCAGCCAGAGCGAATTTTGACGCTCTCGCCGCTTCTGGTGTGAGCGTCAAACAGGCGCGTCATCTTTAGTGATCACCAGATGGCGGTAATCAGTTGCTGGTATCCTAGCAACGATGTGACCGAATCCAGTTTCTGACGGCACCTTCATACGCAAACGCTGTCTGTTGACTGATAGGGTAGCGAGGCAACTAGACGGTTGGTTTCGGACGCAGCCTGTAAATGTGACTGATTGAGCTGTAGTTTCTTCTTTTTAATGGCTGAGCTACAAACTAAAACAATGCATCACTGCCATCTACTGTTTACATGGGAACTAGACAGCCGGCTCTTCTGAGCTATGCTTTTTTTTATTTATTTTTATTTATTAATTTTTTTATTTTTTTATTGCATAAAAGGTAACATACAAATAATAACAAGATATAAACAATCAAGATAAAAAAAAAATAATAATAAATAAAAATAAATAAAAAAAGCATAGCTCACATTCAATTTTAACAAATAAGGATATTACAAGACATCAGGGGTATTGAAGAGTGTATCATAGCATTTTAAATAATTCACAGATTTTTTGTTTTTTAACAGTCTTATTGAAGAAATGTAAAAATCAAAGTCAGAACAAAACAAATTTAACATAGGAGATGAATTAAGAAATTTGTATTTATGTATGTGAAATTTTGCTAATAAAATAAAAAGGTTAACAATAAATTCAGCCGGCTCTTCTTTCCTATGTTCATGGACGACATAATGACGTAAGGATTTACGTCATAAGCCAGCGATCCCGCGCCAAATCGGACCTGACAGCTCAAAAATACAAATAATATCTGTAGTTTATGTACTCAATCAATAATGGCAATTTGTGAAAATTTTATCGAAAAACTTGCATAGTGCAGCTCTAACAGGGATACTACAGACAGAGGATGTTACACAATTCAACTATAATTCGGTCGTCGTCAGTGTTGAAGTAATTAGGAAAGATCATTTTGATTTTAGTGCTATGACTCGTATGTGGCTTTGTTGTACCTCACGTGTCATTTCAAACAAATATAGTAGGACTGAGTCGCATGGACTGATGAACAGACTGTGTTGATGTTATTCAAATCTGTAAATCGATGTGCAATTTCACAAAGCCTTCATTATGGTTAATAATGGTTAGAGAAATTACTTAATTATTTATAAAATGTTCATTTTTTTATATCACCATAGAGTGAAAATGAAAAAGTCAGTGTTGTTGTAATATAAACATTTTAATTTATAACTCAGAATATGGGTTATGAAAACCAACAGCACCATCTACTGTAAATTAACTGTAAATTATACTCCGATTATCACAAAAGTTATAAAGATGCAATATAAACGTATTTTCAAATATCCTAATATTCGGGGACAGAATACAAAAACCGCTCAATCATTCGTTCATAAGGTGCTTTTATGCAACAGATAACGGGCAATTCTTGAAACAAAAATGAGATCATGCTCTTTTAGTCTCCCAGTTTCTGCCATAACAGCTTATAATCATGCGTGATTATTTTGCACGATTAATAATAGATTCTTTCATTGACCAAGTTTGCTTTATGCATGCCATCTGTATCTGCTCAATCTATTGATTACTCTGCATTTTATGAATTTAGTTAATTTATGACATCAACAAAGCAAACAAGAGGCTGATTGTTTACATATATACTCATTTTCTATTCAAATTTTTTTTTTTTTTTATTAAATGGTTTGGCTCAACTATTAAATATATCTCTAACAATGATAACACACCAGCAAAAATCGCATCTCATACCATGTATGTCTATGAAAGATTAACGAGCTAATGAGACTAAGTTATGGGCGGGGCGAAACGTGTAGCCCCGCCTCATTCTGCAGGCTGCAACCAGGTCCACAGTATGAGGTAGAGTAAGTGCACAATAGGTGGCGGTATGTGCTGCTTTATGCCACAAACCCGCCAGTTAACTCAAAGAAGAATTTGAGCAATCAGTCGGTCCGTGTTCAACGTGTTTAACTTCATTTGTGAGTTTATATTGTTTTAATATGTTTGTATTTTCTGTGCCATGTTGTTATTGTTTCTTTGGCGTTTTAATGATCGTTAAATAATCTTACTATCGCCGTATGTGGTGTTTTTGTTTAGGAGAAACAAGCAGAAATCTGAAAATAATGTTTAATTTCTGATTTATGAGCTCGCAATATCCATAGACTGAGTGTAAACGAGTTTAATGAAGGCAAGTTGTATATGGACTTTTATAGGTTGTTGGGGTTTAAATGTTTTTTCGTGGTGGCTAACGCATCTGATGTTGGTTTATCACATAATATCTGTTCATTTATATTTAACGTTATTTACTTGTATGAAATGTTAGCATTGGTAATAAAAGTTATTTTGATATTCAAAGCATCAGGAGCATTATTAATGTAAGAGTTTTTCAAGGTGTTTTGGAAAATCAAATTAAGCAAAATTTCATTATCATATTTCTGTAGTGTTTGTCAGGGGCGTAGAACACGCGGGGGATGAGGGGGACCTGTCTCCCACACATTCACAGGGCAAATGTGTTTACGCTGTGTCTTACATACAGCAAATGTGTAAATGTGAAAGTAAAAATTCACTGGTCAATCGTGTAATTAATTCAATAAAATGTTATCATTGATTTTTGAGAGCCTTTAAAATATATCTTATATTTATGTTTGTCTTGCGCTAATTGTTCTGTCCCCCTCACTTTTGAAATGATTGCTATGCTTGTTTGTTATAATATTCTGACTGTACATGAATACAGCACATTACTGAGTAGGTATTGTGATTTAAGTGAAAATGTTAGTTTCTGCTCCTTAACAGATATTGCAGTAATTATTTTCGTTAGACTCTAGATGATTTTAATCTCTATGAATATCTGAAGGCAAACATGGTCAGTTTGTTTCCTAACATCAAGCAAGTTTTGTTTAACAGATCTGGGGTTTTTCTTCTTCTTGTGTCATAATAGTCTTTTTGAGTTTGTTGAATGTCAGTCCATTATGATGATGATTGTAGCAGCCCGGTTGAATAAAACAATCGCTCTTTCACTGTTTGTTTGTGATTGTCTTCCTTCAGTTAGTTCTTTTCTCCTATTTAGACATCACAACACACCGCAAGAGCTACAAGAAGCGAATAAAAAAAATAGTTTTGGTATTTTGCTGTGGGTAAATCAATTTAAACAAACAATTAGACAATATAATTGACAATATTACATGTTAAACATAACATCTAAGAATAAACAACACAAATCAGTCCTTAATCCAAACTAAACTGACAAAGAGACACACAATATAGGCATAAAATAAACTTACCAACCGTGTACCCTTATCAACCAAGTACAATAAAAAAAAAAACCTTAATGCACACATTTTTAAAACTCTTTTAACTAGTGTGGCCTGGGTAGCTCAGCGAGTAAATACGCTGACTATCACACCTGGAGTCGCAAGTTCGAATCCAGGGTGTGCTGCTGTGTGACTCCGGTCAGGCTTCCTAAGCAACCCGTTTGCTAGGGTGGGAAGAGTCATGTCGGTTTAACTTCCTCGTGGTCGCTATAATGTGGTTCTCACTCGGTGGTTATAATGTGGTGAGTTGTGCGTGGATGCCGCGGTGAATAACCTGAGCCTCCTCACATGCTATTTCTCTATGGTAATGCACTCAACAAGCACATGATATGATGCGCGAATTGACGGTCTCAGATGTAGAGGCAACTGAGATTTGTCTTCCACCACCCAGATTGAGGCGAGTCACCGTGCCATCATGAGGACTTGGAGCGCTTTTGGAATTGGGCATTCCAAATTGAGGAGAAAATCCAAAAACAAAAAACTCTAGACTAAACTGTAGGCTCATTAGCTGTTAGGTGTGTGCGTATGTTGAACGCTCTCTCCATTCACACTCCCATTCTTTGGACGAACAGCACTTCAAACTAAATGTCTTGATTGGCAAAATAACAGTGGGGAAAAATTACGAAACACATATCATGTGACTTTAAATGCTATATTAATATAATAACACCAAAATAAGAAAACCATTTAAATAATTGAGGGTTATTTACAAAAAAGTTTTTGTGTTCAGATGTTCATCATGAGAGCGCAGGTGGATGTAATCTGCTGTAAATCAGTAGGAACTGATCTGTCCATGCTGGATATTGATGATTTCATCACGGAAATCGCTCAGCTGAAGAAAGAGGTGACGTCACTGAAGACAAAGCTGAAGGAAACAGAATTTGTTTCACCCTGCACCTGTTTTGAGCAAGTTAAATTTGAGATTGTAAGTAAGCTTTCAAATTATATGAAACGACTCTCTGTCATGATGAATGTACAGATGTGATTGTGTTGTGTTTGTCAGGAGCTGGAAAAGGTTAACTGTCAATCTTCAGTGTGTGTGACTGATGGGACCTCCACAGAATGTCAGGATTCAGTGTGGAGCGGCAGAGATCAGTCCACACCACAGCGACTGCTGGACAAACTCTCTGAACAGAGATCCAGAGACACACAGGACTCACAGCTCACTTTACTCTGTTCTACTGATGGTAATCAGGGTGATCAAACCTCCACAGAGTGTCTGACTTATGTCTGTAATGCTGGAGAACAGCAGATACCAGTGAAGAATGAAGTGAAGCTGGAGGAGATAAAAGAAGAAATCACAGCAGAGGAACCACAGAGAGAAGATTATGATGATGATGATGATCAAACCTCCACAGAGTCTCTGACTTCTGTCTGTAATGCTGGAGAACAGCAGATGCTGCAGACACCAGCGGAGATTGAAGTGACGCTGGAGGAGATAAAAGAAGAAAACACTCTAGAGGAACAACGGAGTGATGAAGTTGGTGATTATTTTCCTTCAGGTATGTTTCTTCCTTTAATGTTGTTTTACATTTTTGTGTCAGTTTACTTTTTTTACCATAGGAAACAATACGTTATTCAAGAATCCACTTACTGTTGAAGTCAGAAGTTTACACACACACACACACACACACACACACACACATTAGCCAAATACATTTAAACTCAGTTTTTCACAATTCCTGATATTTAATCATAGAAAACATTCCCTGTCTTTGGTCAGTTAGGATCACTACTTTTATTTAAAATATGTGAAATAACAGAATAATAGTAGGGAGAATTATTTATTTCAGCTTTTTTTCCCATCACATTCCCAGTGGGTCAGAAATATTTTGTAGCATTGCCTTTAAATTGTTTAACTGGGGTCAAACGTTTTGGGTATCCTTCCACAAGCTTCTCACAATAAGTTGCTGGAATTTTGGCCCATTCCTCCAGACAGAACTGGTGTAACTGAGTCATGTTTGAAGGCCTCCTTTCTTGCACATACTTTTTCAGTTCTGCCCACAAATAGTTTTGAGGTCAGGGCTTTGTGATGGCCACTCCAATACCTTGACTTTGTTGTCCTTAAGCCTTTTTTCCACAACTTTAGAGGTATGCTTGGGGCCATTCTCCATTTGGAATACCCATTTGCGACCAAGCTTTAACTTCCTGGCTTCACTTTTTCCACATTTTATGTTACAGCCTTATTCCAAAATGGATTAAATTCATTATTTTCCTCAAAATTCTACAAACAATACCCCATAATTACAACATGAAGTTTGTTTGATATCTTTGCAAATGTATTAAAAATAAAAAAAGGCAAAAAATCACATGTATATAAGTATTCACAGCCTTTGCCATGACACTCAGAATTGAGCTCAGGTGCTTCCTGTTTCCACTGATCATCCTTGAAAGGTTCCTACAAACTTGATTGGAGTCCACCTGTGGTAAATTCAGTTGATTGGACCTGATTTAGAAAGGCACACACTTGTCTATATAAGGTCCCACAGTTAACGGTGCATGTCAGAGCACAAACCAAGCCATGAAGACCAAGGAATTGTCTGTAGACCTCCGAGACAGGATTGTATCAAAGCACAGATCTGGGGAAGGGTATGGAAAAATATCTGTAGTATTGAAGGTCCCAGTGAGCACAGTGGCCTCCATCATCTGTAAATGGAAGAAGTTTGGAACCACCGGGACTCTTCCTAAAGCTCGTCACCCGGTCAAACTGAGAAATCGGGGGAGAAGGGCCTTAGTCAGGGAGGTGACCAAGAACCCTATGGTCACTCTGACAGAGCTCCAGCATTTCTCTGTGGAGAGAGGATAACCTTCCAGAAGAACAACCATCTCTGCAGCACTCCACCAATCAGGCCTGTATGGTAGAGTGGCCAGACGGAAGCCACTCCTCAGTAAAAGGCACATGTCAGCCTGTCTGGAGTTTGCCAAAAGGCACCTGAAGGACACTCAGACCATGAAAAACAAAATTTTCTGGTCTGATGAAACAAAGATTGAACTCTTTGGCCTGAATGGCAACCGTCATGTCTGGAGGAAAACAGGCACCGCTCATCACCTGGCCAATACCATCCCTACAGTGAAGCATGGTGGTGGCAGCATCATGCTGTGGGGATGTTTTTCAGCAGCAGGAACTGGGAGACTAGTCAGGATCAAGGGAAAGATGAATGCAGCAATGCAGAGAGACATCCTTGATGAAAACCTGCTCCAGAGCACTCTGGACCTCAGACTGGGGCGAAGGTTCATCTTCCAACTGGATAACGACCCTAAGCACACAGCCAAGACAACAAAGGAGTGGCTATGGGACAACTCTGTGAATGTCCTTGAGTGGCTTAGCCAGAGCCCAGACTTTAACCCGATTGAACATCTCTGGAGAGATCTGAAAATGGCTGTGCACTGACGCTCCCCATCCAACCTGATGGAGCTTGAGAGGTCCTGCAAAGAAGAATGGGAGAAACTGGCCAAAAAAAGGTGTGCCAAGCTTGTAGCATCATACTCAAAAAGACTTGAGGCTGTAATTGCTGCCAAAGGTGCTTCAACAAAGTATTGAGCAAAGGCTGTGAATACTTATGTACATGTGATTTTTTATTTTTTTTTTCTCGTATTTTATTTGTAATAAATTTGAAAACATTTCAAACATACTTCTTTCACATTGTCATTATGGGGTATTGTTTGGAGAATTGAGGAAAATAATGAATTTGATCCATTTAAATAAGGCTGTAACATAACAAAATGTGGAAAAGTGAAGCGCTGTGAATACTTTCCGGATGCACTGTATTTATGAATACTTTGACCTTTACTGGACATTTGTGTTCTGCCCTTTAAATTAGGGTTAAATGGTCATTTGTCATTTGATTGTTGTCAATTAATGTTTCACATTTGTCCTTCTTGAATTGATTTTTGTCAATTTACTGTGTTCATTGTAGAGCTGATGGAAGTGAAAGAGGAACATCAAAAACTGAATGAAGTGGAGGAAAAACTTCAGTATCAGAAACATCATAATTTTACAACTTCACATAAAAAGTCTTTGAGTTTCTCAAAGACTAAGAAGAAATTCTCTCTAAAAAAGCCTCAAAGAAGAGCAGCCAAGGAATCTTCCACTTGCTCTCAGTGTGGAAAGAGTTTCACATATAAAAGCCAGCTTAATGTGCACATGAGAGTTCACACAGTAGAGAAGTCTTACACATGCCATCAGTGTGGGAAAAGTTTCACATATGCAGGCCATCTCAAGAATCATCTCCGTTGTCACTCTGGAGAAAGACCATTTGAATATGCCAAGTGTCGTAAACCATTTGTGTTGGATTCAGTTCTAAAACAACATCTGAAAACACTCACAAATGAGAAGCCTTACAAGTGTTCTTCTTGTGAAAGTAGTTTTTCACACCTGTCCCATTATAAAGATCATCAGAAAAGACATAACTGTGCCGGGGCCTATATGTGCTTTGAATGTGGACAGACTTATATGAAAGTCAAAAACTTGAAACGGCACCAAAAAATTCACGCTGGACTGAAACCTTACAAGTGCTCACAATGTGGAAAGAGTTTCACTCAGTCACAAGACCTGAAAAAACATGAGAGAATTCATACTGGAGAAAAACCTTACAAGTGCTCACAATGTGGAAAGAGTTTCACTCAGTCACAAGACCTGAAAAAACATGAGAGAATTCATACTGGAGAAAAACCTTACAAGTGCTCACACTGTGGAAAGAGTTTCACTCAGTCACAAGACCTGAAAAAACATGAGAGAATTCATACTGGAGAAAAACCTTACAAGCGCTCAAACAGTGGAAAGAGTTTCGCTCAGTCAGAACACATGAAAAAACATGAGAGAATTCATACTGGAGAAAAACCTCACAAGTGCTCACAATGTGGAAAGAGTTTCACTCATTCACATCACCTGAAAAAACACAAGAGAATTCATACTGGAGAAAAACCTTACAAGTGCTCACACTGTGAAAAGAGTTTCACTCAGTCACAACACCTGAAAAAACACAAGAGAATTCATACTGGAGAAAAACCTTACAAGTGCTCACACTGTGGAAAGAGTTTCACTCAGTCACAAGACCTGAAAAAACACAAGAGAATTCATACAGGAGAAAAACCTTACAAGTGCTCACACTGTGAAAAGAGTTTCAATCAGTCACAAAACCTGAAAACACATGAGAGAATTCATACAGGAGAAAAACCTCACAAGTGCTTAAACTGTGAAAAGAGTTTCACTCAGTCACAACACCTGAAAACACATGAGAGAATTCATACAGGAGAAAAACCTTACAAGTGCTCACACTGTGAAAAGAGTTTCAATCAGTCACAAAACCTGAAAACACACGAGAGAATTCACACTGGAGAAAAAAGTGTGCATACTGTGAAAAGAGTTTCAGTCTCTCAGAATACCTGAAAATACCGTCTGCTGGCAGGTATTTCTGAGGTGAATGCAATGCCAAGATGTGAATGTCTCAAGCCATTTCGACGATACAATTTTGTTAATTGGATTAGGGCTGGTTGATTCAGAGTCTTCACCCATTGGAAATTTTGTTTAACTTTGAAAACTTTGTCAAAATCTGGAAGTACTGCCCCCTAAATGCCTGTGAAATACAATGTATGCCACTCTGAGTCCGACTTGATGACTGCATCAGATATATGGAATTTCCCCCCAAAAAACAGCATCATCTAAGACAGCATAACAAAGGATATTTAAGAAATTCCTTACATGATTTTTACAGTTATTTTTGTTGGAATGGGATACATTATTTGTTTTGACTGGGCTAAATTATTTGTGATGCCCTGATCAATCCGGCCAATGATCAGTATTAGCCTTTAATCACTTCCTATGATTTGTGTTGTCATAATTCATGGTTCATCAAACCGTTCAGAGTAACATTATAGGGCCAGACCGCCAGTTAGTATCACACACAAGTGAAATGGAAACTCCTGCTCAAGAACTGGCAATGTTTCTTATGCATTAGACACTTCAAGCAATTTCAGGAAGTTGTGGGGACAAAATTGGCCAAGGCAAAATGTGTTAAAAACATGTCCCACCCATTACACCCATAAGTGATGCCTATGTTTAAATGTTGTTATTTTGACAAAATGTAGTCAATTGTTGAACGTAGTTAGATATACAGGCGTATGCAAAAGTTTAGGCACCCCTGACAATTTCCATGATTTTCATTTCTAAATAATTGGGTGTTTGGATCAGCAATTTCATTTTGATCTATCAAATAACTGAAGGACACAGTAATATTTCAGTAGTGGATTAGTTCATTGGATTAACAGACGAAATTAGACGGGTGCATAAATTTGGGCACCCTTGTCATTTTGGTGCCTAGCTACCTAGCACTGATTAATTGGAACACGCAATTGGCTTGGTGAGCTCATTAAGCCTTGAACATCATAGACAGGTGCATCCAATCATCAAAAGGTATTTAAGGTGGCCAATTGCAAGTTGTTGTTCTCTTTCATTCTCCTCTGAAGAGTGGCAACATGGGGGCCTCAAAACAACTCTCAAATGACCTGAAAACAAAGATTGTTCAACATTATGGTTTAGGGGAAGGCTACAAAAAGCTATCGCAGAGATTTAAGCTGTCAGTGTCCACTGTGAGGAACATAGTGAGGAAATGGAAGACCACAGGCACAGTTCTTGTTAAGGCCAGAAGTGGCAGGCCAAGTAAAATACCGGCGAGGCAAAGGCGAAGGGTGGTGAGAACGTTCAAAAACAGCCCACAGACCACCTCCAAAGACCTACAACATCATCTTGCTGCAGATGTTGTCACTGTGCATCGTTCAACAATTCAGCGCACTTTGCACAAGGAGAAGCTGTACGGGAGAGTGATGCAGAAGAAGCCTTTTCTGCACACATGCCACAAACAGAGTCACTTGAGGTATGCAAACGCACATTTGGACAAGCCAGCTTCATTTTGGAATAAGGTGCTGTGGACTGATGAAACCAAGATGGAGTTATAAGACACTTGTGATGCCTATGTTTAAATGTTATTTTGACAAATGTACTCAATTGTTGAACGTATTTCGATATACAACCCCAATTCCGAAGAAGTTGGGACGGCATGAAAAATGCTAATAAAAACAAAAAGGAGAGCACTACAACTATACATTATATGATGGTTTTCCTTGTGAATGTCATTGTTTTTTGAAAATGTACAGTATTTTCAAATCAGATGATTGCAACACACTCCTAAAAAGTTGAGACAGGCAATTTAAGACTTGACGAGTTAAATTAACAAGGTGATGTAAAACAGGAGATGTTAATTAGGTGAGGCAATTGTGTCATAGTATATAGGGAGCCTCCAAAAACAGCCTAGTCCTTCAAGAGCAAGGATCATTTGAGACTTGTCAATTTGTCAACAGATGCTTCAGCAAATAATCCAGCATTTTGAGAACAATGTTCCTCAAAGACAAGTTGGAAGGTTTTTGGCATTTCACCCTCTACAGTGCACAATATAGTTCAATGATTCACGGAATATAGTCGGAATATAGTCGGTGCATGATCTCTGATCCCTCAGACTTCACAGATTTATAAAACGTCATTCATCTGAAATAGATATCATGAACATGGGCTTTGGATAACTTTAGTAAACCTTTGTTGGTCAAAACCACTAGCGCTGCATCCACAGATGCAAGTTAAGACTTTACTATGCAAAGGAGAAGTCATACATCAGCACTGTCCAGAAGCACTGCTGGTTTCTCTGGGCTCAGTCTCATTTTATATGAAAAGTAGAACAGTGGAACTCTGTTATTTAAAATAAAAATTAATTGTAAAACAAAGCCATCGTGTTATCTGGGCCAAAGAGGAAAAGGGCCATCCAAGCTGTTATTAGCGTCAGGTCCATAAGACAGTGTATGTATGGGTCAGGGGTGTGTCACTGCCCATGGCATGGGTTATACGCACATCTGTGAGAAAACCATGAATACAGACAGATATGTACAAATGTTGGAGCAACATATACTTCCATTCAGCACCGTCTGTTCCAGGGACGTCCCTGCATTTTCTAGCAGGACAACTTCAAACCACATATTGCCCGGATTTAAAGTGCATGGCTGTGTAAGCAGAAAGTGGGGGTGCTAAATTGGCCTGCTTTCAGTCCTGTCCTGTCTCCAGTTGAGAATGTGTGGTGCATTATGAAGTACACCATACGGAAATGAAGACCCTGTACAATTGTGCAGCTAAAGACATACATAATGGATGAATGGAACAAACTTGTGTTTTCAGTGCATAAATGCTTAATAAGTGTTATTAGAAGAAATGATGATGTTTTTACAGTGGTAAACACTCGACTGTCCCAACTTCTTTGGAGCGTGTTGCAATCTCGGGAAACTCCAGAGAAGAATAGAGTCCATCCCCTATCCAGGAGTACGGATCCAGAGCCAAAACTGTGCGTCGTTAAGTAAGCCCCACCAGATCCAACTGGTAACGCTCTACCTCCCTCACCAGTTCTGGATCCTTCCCCCCCCCCAGTGAGGTGAAGTTCCACATCCCTAGAGCTAGCCTTTGCTGCCCGGGTCTGGTCCGTCGAGGCCCACGGCCTTCACTGCCACCCATATGGCAGCGCACCCGACTCCTGCGGTTTCTCCTATGGGTGGTGGGCACAAGGGATTCTAAATCTAAACATTCATAAATATATATGTTGTTTAAATGGCAAAAAAGATTAGACCACCAGCAACTCTCACCCCTCTCACCAAATCACTCCCTTGTAGGTAAAATACACTCACTTAAAGGATTATTAGGAACACCATACTAATACTGTGTTTGACCCCCTTTCGCCTTCAGAACTGCCTTAATTCTACGTGGCATTGATTCAACAAGGTGCTGAAAGCATTCTTTAGAAATGTTGGCCCAGATTGATAGGATAGCATCTTGCAGTTGATGGAGATTTGTGGGATGCACATCCAGGGCACGAAGCTCCCGTTCCACCACATCCCAAAGATGCTCTATTGGGTTGAGATCTGGTGACTGTGGGGGCCATTTTAGTACAGTGAACTCATTGTCATGTTCAAGAAACCAATTTGAAATGATTCCAGCTTTGTGACATGGTGCATTATCCTGCTGGAAGTAGCCATCAGAGGATGGGTACATGGTGGCCATAAAGGGATGGACATGGTCAGAAACAATGCTCAGGTAGGCCGTGGCATTTAAACGATGCCCAGTTGGCACTAAGGGGCCTAAAGTGTACCAAGAAAACATCCCCCACACCATTACACCACCACCACCAGCCTGCACAGTGGTAACAAGGCATGATGGATCCATGTTCTCATTCTGTTTACGCCAAATTCTGACTCTACCATCTGAATGTCTCAACAGAAATCGAGACTCATCAGACCAGGCAACATTTTTCCAGTCTTCAACTGTCCAATTTTGGTGAGCTCTTGCAAATTGTAGCCTCTTTTTCCTATTTGTAGTGGAGATGAGTGGTACCCTGTGGGGTCTTCTGCTGTTGTAGCCCATCCGCCTCAAGGTTGTGCGTGTTGTGGCTTCACAAATGCTTTGCTGCATACCTCGGTTGTAACGAGTGGTTATTTCAGGCAAAGTTGCTCTTCTATCAGTTTGAATCAGTCGGCCCATTCTCCTCTGACCTCTAGCATCAACAAGGCGTTTTCGCCCACAGGACTGCCGCATGCTGGATGTTTTTCCCTTTTCACACCATTCTTTGTAAACCCTAGAAATGGTTGTGTGTGAAAATCCCAGTAACTGAGCAGATTGTGAAATACTCAGACCGGCCCGTCTGGCACCAACAACCATGCCACGCACAAAATTGCGTAAATCACCTTTCTTTCCCATTCTGACATTCAGTTTGGAGTTCGGGAGATTGTCTTGACCAGGACCACACCCCTAAATGCATTGAAGCAACTGCCATGTGATTGGTTGATTAGATAATTGCATTAATGAGAAATTGAACAGGTGTTCCTAATAATCCTTTAGGTGAGTGTATGTTTCTCCTGTGAAAGGCGCTAAACAAATAAAATTGACTTGACTGGACTTGCAGCTAAAGACATACATAATGGATGGATGGAACAAACTTGTGTTTTCAGTGCATAAATGCTGTTATTAGAAGAAATGATGATGTTTCACAGTGGTAAACACTCGACTGTCCCAACTTCTTTGGAGCGTGTTGCAATCTCGGGAAACTCCAGAGAAGAATAGAGTCCATCCCCTATCCAGGAGTACGGATCCAGGGCCAAAACTGCGTCGTTAAGTAAGCCCCACCAGATCCAACTGGTAACGCTCCACCTCCCTCACCAGATCCTTCACTGCTACCCATATGGCAGCGCACCCGACTCCTGCGGTTTCTCCTATGGGTGGTGGGCACAAGGGATTCTAAATCTAAACATTCATAAATATGTATGTTGTTTAAACAGCAAAGAAGATCAGACTACCAGCAACTCTCACCAAATCACTCCCTTGTAGGTAAAATATGTTTCTCCTGTCGTTGCAATAATTATAACAGATCAATATGAGCCCTTTTCCAGCAGGATGTTGTATTAGGACCAAATGTAATTGCATATTGGAGTCAGTTTGGGAGTGATGTTGACTGGAAACAAGTCTGGCTTCTGCCCAATCCTTATCTCTTAACAAACAAGGTTGAAGTCTTTTAAACTCCTTCACAGAATATACCCTGTTAAACATTATTTAACCAAGTTTAAAAAAGATATAAATGAAAGTTGTAGCTTTTGCCAACAGAAGCCAGAGATAGCTGTTCATTTATTTTGGCACTGCCCTTATGTGGGTTTTTTTTGTTGCAAAATTTAGTTGATTTTATTGTTGGAAATGTTACATTACAGTGGAAAGATGTTTTTTTTAGGTATTATTGTAAACTCCAAAGATATACAAACCTGCACTTATTTTATTAATTTTAAAGGCTGAATTTCACCCCCATGAATGTAATTTTTTTAATAGTATTTAAAAATTAAGTGAAGTATTATATTGAGTCAATATTGCCCTCGAAGAAACAAAAAGCTATTCGAATTAACTTGTTAAAATATTCTTATAATATTATTTATACCTCCCCCTAACATTTGAAATGTCGTATTGTATTTGTATTGTTTGTTTTGATGTTTTCTTCAATAATAATAAAAAATAATGTGGTCCGAATCCAATGTTTGCGTCACATCCTGTCTGCTGAGATGGATCCTTCACTGCCTATGAAGTCCCACAACCCTTTGCGACCGAATCCACAGCGGTTGAGCTGAAGAAATAAGTTGATAGCCAATTTGTGTATTAATGTATTTTTTTATTCACTTTATCCAACTTTTGATTCCATTTCTAGCGAGAAAGAGGTATTGTAGTTATTCATAAATATACTCTTTATCGCCAAAACTCTCTTGATTTTGTTCTAGATTATTAGACCGTTGTGGTTTAGTTGGACTGACCGTGTGTTCAAACCAGAGGCGTCGAGAGCGTCAAATCGATATATATATATATATATATATATACTCATTTTCTATTCACTTTTTATTTTTAATATATTTTTTATTATCTCTATCTTGTTGTATTGTTTGTGCACTGGAAGCTTCTGTCATCAAGACAAATTCCTTGTATGTGTAAGCATACTTGGCAATAAAGCTCATTCTGATCTTGTCTGCCTAAAAAAATCTTTCTAATTGACATACACACAGAAATCAATGCTAGCCAATAAATAGTCCATTTACAGTGGAAAATAAGGAATATTGTATGAGGCATATAGGCTATAATTTTAACATGATTTTCAGTTGGCATTTGTTTAAGAACATTTTCACGTCAGTTTCTGCCTATAAATGCAGATTTGTTCCTCACTTTTAACGTAGGATAACATCCATGGGATTTAGGATTGAATATCACATACAAGTAAGCAGAGGTTAAATTGGGCCGGAGCGCACCGGAGCGCAGCTCCGCCTCCTCAGGTCCACAACACACCCTGACAGAGCTCAGCTCCGTCTCCTTCAGCACCAAATATTGTTATTTCACTTGAATTATTTTTCATGTTCTGACTCCTGACAAATACATGGCATATGAGACTGAATAATTAGCAAGACTACACGGAGACACCCAGGCTACAATTATCAGACATCATAAATGCATTAATCGCTGATTCAGCACCCCGCCCACAACCATCAAGGGAAAACTGTCACAATTCTAAGACAGCGACGTTACCATGGAAACCCGCTAACGGCTAGAGCGATAGAATATACTGCTCCTGTCTGTAACGTTATCTCAGCGCTTCTCAACTGGTTTTGCTTCAGGACAGATTTTACAACTGGACATCAAGTGTCGACCTGCCATAGATTAAACATACCCTGTATTTAATGTGTCCTGAGTTGCATTTCCTTTTGCATAGTTTAATGTTGCATAGTTCTCTTACGAGAGGTTCTCTCGTATTGCGTAAGCTAGCTTACGCTACGGGAAAGATTCATCTTTTCTGAGATATTGAAGCCAAAAAATTATCCTTAATTTTTGTATCAACTTCCCTGCCCCCGGGTGGGCGGGGAGGTTGAAGGCGATGCTCGAGGGAGGGGCTCCGGCGAGGCAATCGCTTCTACCGCTGGTTCCGGCAGCCTTTGAGAGCGGCGCTTTTTACTGCGCGGCTGAATGGAAGGCGCGCGGCGGCTTCGGTCCTGAGCGCTGAGTCGAGCCCGCAGGGTCGACATCGAAGCTCCTCGCAGAGATCGCATCCGCCTTCAGCGAGGGCGAGCTCTGCATGCCCCAGTCCCAGGCAGAGAGCGCCAGATGACGTGGCGGTCTCCGGTGCTGAGAGGGGCGCGCATGAGGCGCAAGTGGAGCGACGCATCTTTAAAAAGACGCTCGTACTCTTTTGTGAAGTTCATAAGAACTAGCTTGCTTTAAAAGGATACGTCGCCGGATGGCGTAGCTCGCAGGACGGCTGAAGGTGGCGAAGACGGCCGGCTTCTTCGAGCGCTGTCCACGCTTGCTTGATGCCCCTCGAACGGCGACGCGGCTTCCAGTTCAGAGATGCGAAGAGCTTCGCTGAAGAGATGAAAACCAGGGTTCCAGCCTACGAACTACGCTTATATGCACTCTAGTCACGCCCATTTTGGCGGGCTTTGTTGCAGTGAGCGCGCGGACGCCTCTCATTGGATGCGAGTTCGCCCAAGCTCGTCTTTAGGCTGCAGCAGTTGCCGCAGAGCAACCTATGAGCTCGCTAGCTAGCCCGCTCAAGGTCTGCAGCTGCCGCACTGCGTTGACAATGGATACAAAAATTAAGGATAATTTTTTGGCTTCAATATCTCAGAAAAGATTAATCTTTCCCGTAGCGTAAGCTAGCTTACGCAATACTCGTTCCCTCATCTAGAGAGAACCGAGGTTACGTTAGGTAACCGATACGTTTTCCAGTACAAGGACATGCATCAAGTGGCATTATTTTTGTTGTTGATGTCAAAATCTACAGAAACTGTACTTATATGGGCCCATTATTATCCCATTTGTTACCTAATATTAAATTTTTATACACAGAAGGAAAGGCTCCTCAATACCATGGTTAAGTCAGTGTGCTAGTCTTAAATAATAGTAATAATAATAATAAATTAATGTATTTATTAAAAATACATACTAGCTGAAACACATCTTGAAACTTTAAGCTGCCACTGTTGATATAAAATGAGGTCTAATAGATTCTACCTTTAGATTATTTCATATGAAACTGAAACATTTTGTTAAAATATAACAGTTACATTTACTCATGTAAAATCCTGAAACACATTTGTAAAGGTGATGGTGTGTAATATTTTAATATTGTGTAATAGTTCATATTTTTAACTATTTTGGTAAAGGGGCCACATCGGGCTTTAAGTAGTGCATGGGGGGGGGGGCACATTGTATTGCTTTTGAGATACAATGTTCTGCATTGATTTGGTTTTTGTAACTTTTAAGCCCAGAAATAGTTGTGTACTCAATTTTCTGAAGTGTATCTGTGATTAATGGGACTATTCTGCAATTGCCTAAAGTATTGTATTGCTCTATAAAGATAGATACTTTTCTATCAGGCATTACAAAACTCAATAAAGGCGGAGATTATACATTTATTTTGCCAACTCTATACTTCTCTGTTAATTTATTATTCAGTTTTAATAATAATTTAAAAAATATTTATAGAACGACTAATGTTTGTCGCAAAGCTGACGAGTTTACTCTTTTTTTCTTTCTAAAACTTTACCCGTTTACATGCTAAAAGAGTCATGATGCGTTTCTCCTCGATGGTTTTTCAACACTCAACAGAATAACACAGGCTGCATGAATATGATAAATAATTACTGCAAGAGTTACATTACCATTCAGGTGCGAAGGGACTTCAACGTTTCTAAATTGCACAAATAAAAAATACATTTACATAGGCCTATTCGTCTCTGGCTTGCAATATTTTCAAACATGTTCATTTCACAAGTTTTCCGAGGGTGAAATCCGTTGCCTGCCTGTTAACATTCAAGATAAAAAATAATAATAAAATAAGTGAATTGTAAAGTATTTGTCTTTGTTTGAATAACTACTCAACCCTACCTTACACATTAATACTGAAAAAGAGCCCCTTTGGTGTAACAAAAAAAACTAAGTCATTTTACGGCAGGATTTTGAATGGTGACCATTCACCGTAAATTAGGGCTCCCCCTCCCAACAAAAGCCAATTTAACCACTGCAAGTAAGCATTATAATGAAATGGTTTGGCTCAACTATTCAATATATCTATATATATTGAATAGTTATATATATATTCAATATATATCTCTCTAACAATGATAACACAACAGCAAGAATCGCATCTCCTATCATGTATGTCTATGAAAGATTAACGAGCTAATGAGACTAAGTTATGGGCGGGGCGACACGTGTAGCCCCGCCTCATTCTGCAGGCTGCAACCAGGTCCACAGTATGAGGTAGAGTAAGTGCACAATAGGTGGCGGTATGTGCTGCTTTATGCCACAAACCGCCAGTTAACTCAAAGAAGGGTTGTCACTGGAACACCACAGGCCGGAACTCGCTGAGACATTGAGTCACACTCTTGGTTTTGGGCGCGGGAGGAAGAACAAGAGGTGGGAGAAAACAACCGAAGGGAAAACCGTTTTGGAGGAAGAGTTCGATCACGCCGCTGCCATTTTAGCGCACGGCGAGAGACGCGCTGGGTGGAGGATAGACTAAGTGGAGAGAGTATTCTGCGAGAATATCGGCCGACGGCCTGTATAGGTCCGGTATACGATATAATTGCACGTATTCTCTGTCATGGCAGACAATCAGGAAGATAGTTGTTGTAGTATGGATGAATTGGATCAAGAAGATGGGAACTGGCAGATGAGGAGGATTAATAAAGCAAAGCGGATTAGAGGAATGAAAGAGAGTGAGGAGAAATGGACTGTTGTTGTGAGGTTTGAAGAACCAGGAGTGAAGAGTTTGGATCCATTAAAATTGACGAAAATAATTAAGAATCAGGTTGGCGAGGTTAAATATGCTAGGATTTTAAAAGATGGCAATTTATTGATTGGGTGTAGCTCTGAAGAACAGATTAGAAAAGCTTTAAAACTACAAGTTGTTGGGAAAACAGTGGTGGTAAGGGTCGCGAAAGTGGGTGAACAAGGAAGTAAAGGAGTGATTTATGGGATTCCTTTAGTAACTGAGATGAAGGAGCTGGTTAAAAATTTAAAAGAAAAATGTGATTCTGTTCAGAGTGTGAAGCGTTTAACTAAGGGGGTAAAGAAAAAAAAGAAACCGAGTCAGTCTTGGTTCAGTTTAGCACAAAAGAGTTGCCTACAGAGTTATACTTTGGATATGTGAGATATAGGGTAAGAGAGTTCACTCATAAGTCAATAAGATGTTACAAGTGTCAGAAGTTTGGGCATGTAGCTAAGTTGTGCAAAGGGACTAAAATGCGGCCTACTGGGGTTGTGAAGTAATGAGAAGGGAGACTGAGATTCAGAGTGTGAAAAGGAAGGATAGAGTTACTTATGGAGAAGCAGTTAAAAGAATGGAGCAAACAAAGAGGGTTAATGAAGAAAATGTTAGACAGGAAATAGCAACAGGGAATGCATGGACACAGCGACAAGATCATGTCAGAGAGAAGGAAAAGGAGAAAAAGGAGTGGGGTGAAAAGAGGAACTTGGTTATCTTTATTGCAGGGGTAATTAATGCAACAGCTGAGGTTAAATCCAAAACTGAAAGGATTCAAATCATAGCAAAGGCAGCAATTCAGCATTTGGGCGTGCTAGACTTAAAATGGGAAGAAATAAGGGAATGTCTTGCTGTACACTCCAGTCAGGAAGGAGGTAAAGGATGATATTATTTATTATGATCATTATCCAATGGAATGCAAGGAGTCTGTTGGCAAATGGTCAAGATTTTAAACAGTTTATAGATAGTAGAAGTGTAAAACCTGATGTAATGTGTATTCCGGAAACATGGTTAAAACCTAGATTTGATTTTGTTTTATCTAATTATATCGGCATCAGACGAGACAGAGAGCAAGGAAGTGGTGGTGGGTGTGCTACCTTTGTAAGGAAGGGGATACCCTATAGGGTGTTGGATATAGGGAAGGAGCAAGAATACGTGGTAGTGGAAGTATGGACAGATAAAAAGAAAATAGTAATAATAAATTATTATAACCCCTGTAAACAGTTAGAGGTAAATAAACTAGAGGAAATAGAAGGCCAGGATAGAGATAATGTTGTGTGGTGTGGAGATTTTAATGCCCACAATACACTGTGGGGAGGAGAAAAGACAGACAACAATGGACAGGTGATTGAGGAGGTGATGAATGATAGGAACTTAGTGTGTCTGAATGATGGTAGAAGAACTAGGATTGATATTAGAACTGGTAAAGAGTCAGTATTAGACCTCACAATCTTGTTTAGTAGAATGGCTTCAAAGTGTAAGTGGGAAGTGCATGGAGAAAGCACTATTGGAAGTGACCACTACCCAATTATATGTAAAGTGAACGTTGATGTAAGGTTGAGCACAGAAGATAGTCATGGAAGGTGGATTTTCAAAAAGGCAGACTGGAAGAGATTTATGAAAATAAGTGAATTATATATTAGTTCAGTCCAAGAAACAAATGATGTTGAAAGAAATGAAATTGAGTTGCGACAGAGTATTTATATGGCTGCAATGGCTACAATACCAAAAAGTTCAGGAAAACTAGTAAAAAAGCGGTTCCATGGTGGAGTGTTGAATGTGAAAAGGTAGTTAGGGAAAGGAACCGAGCTTTTAGAAAATTAAAAAGAACTCATAACTTTCAACATTTGATTGAATACAAGAAAGCACAGGCAGTAGTGAGAAGGAGTATAAGGCAAAGGAAAAGAACATACTGGAGGGATTATTGTAGCTCAATTGGAAGTACTATTAATATAAATGATGTATGGGGAATGATTAAGAAAATGGAAGGTAACAGAAGAGAGTGGAATTATCCGATCCTTTCAGATGGAGAGCAGTTGGCTATATCAAGCCTAGAGAAAGCAGAAATGATGGTGAACACACTGAGTAAGGTACATAGCTCCAGTAATCTTTCAGAAGAAGAAAGGAGGGCTAGGGAAGAAACAAGGAGTCAATATGTTGAGGTTATTCAAAAGAAAGAAAAATTAGAGGATAAATATAATGTTCCTCTCACACTGAGAGAATTAAGAAATGCATTGGATAAGTGTAAGAATTCAGCTCCTGGTAAAGATGAAATTTGTTATATTATGTTAAGACATTTAAGTGATAAGGGAATGAATAAGGTTTTAAATGTATTTAATAAAGTCTGGGAGGAAGGAAAGATTCCTGTAGGATGGAAGGAGGCAGTTATTGTCCCAATAAGAAAACCGGGGAAAGATGCTAGTAATCCAGCAAATTATAGGCCAATAGCTTTAACTTCTCATTTAGGTAAGTTAATGGAAAGGGTGGTGAATGGAAGGCTAATGCACTTTATTGAAGAAAGGGGTTGATGGCTAGTCATCAGAATGGCTTTAGAAAGGGGAGAAGTACTATTGATTCACTCATATGCCTTGAGGATGAAATAAGAAAAGCACAGATAAATAAAGAGACTGTTGTGGCAGTATTCTTAGATGTAGAAAAAGCATATGACATGCTATGGGTAGAGGGTCTTTTAATCAAGATGCACATGTTGGGAATTAGGGAAATATGTTTAACTGGGTAATGGACTTTTTAAATAATAGAAGTATTCAGGTGAAAATAGGGTCAGAAAAATCTAGAAGCTGCTTTGTAGAAAATGGTACACCTCAAGGTAGTGTTATTAGTCCATTGCTGTTTAATATAATGATTAATGATGCTTTTTCTAATGTTCAGCCGGGAATTGGAAAGTCATTATTTGCAGACGATGGTAGCCTATGGAAAAGGGGGAAAAATGTAAAGTATACACTGAAGAAGGTGCAGGAAGCTCTAACCCTAGTGGAGGATTGGGGAAGGAAATGGGGGTTTAGATTCTCTATTGAGAAGACAAAGGCTATGTTTTTTACTAGGAGGAAAATAGATGAAAGTATAAAATTGAAGTTATATGGTAGGAATTTGGAAAGAGTGAAAAGTTTTAAATTTCTTGGTGTGTTTTTTGACACAAGACTTACATGGAGGGAGCATGTTTCAAAAGTAGTAGACAAATGTAAAAGGGTAATGAATTTAATGAGATGTCTTGCTGGAACAGAATGGGGAGCAGATGTTGCTTCTTTGAAGCAAATTTATGCATATTTAATTAGAGCAAGAATTGAATATGGGTGTTTGGTTTATGGATCTGCAGCCAAGTCAGTTTTAGCTGGATTAGATATAGTTCAAGCTAAGGCACTAAGAATATGTACAGGAGCTGTGCGATCTTCCCCAGTGTGTTCCTTGCAGGTAGAAACAGGAGAAATGCCACTCTGTTTGAGAAGACAGCAGCTTCAGGCTAACTATTGGGTTAACTTGATGGGTCAAAAGTGTGATCACCCAGTTAAAGCAACAATTCAGGTAAGCTGGGAGAGAGAGATGGTAAGTCCTCAAAGTTTTGGATGGACAGGGGAGGCATTGGCCCAGGAAATGTCTATACATGATAAGAACTTTTGTCCAGGAGTACTGTGGCCATCAGTTCCTGTATGGCAATTGGAGGTTCCAAAGATTGATTTAGAGATACTTAGGATTAAGTCAGAGAATCCTGAATCAGATTTGGTGCATGAATTTCACTGTCATATAATAGAGAGATATCAGGAGCACATATTAATTTTTACTGATGGTTCAAAAGATCAGGAAACAGGTGCTACAGGAGCAGCTTTTGTTGTTCAGAAGTGGAATACCCAAGTTTGTAAGAGAACCTCAAATTTCCTAAGTGTGTTTTCAGTGGAATTATATGCAATCCTGATGGCAGTGCAATGGACTGAGCAGATTCAGAACCATAAAGTGTTGATATGTAGTGACTCTGTGTCAGCTATTAATAGTATGGGGAAAGGGACCTCAAAGAGTCGACAAGACCTTGTATATGATATTCTTCTGGCAATTAGAGATGTGAAAAGGAGAGAAGTAGAAATATCATTTGTATGGGTCCCAGCTCATGTAGGTATTGCAACAAATGAAAAGGTTGATAAGTTGGCCAAGGAAGCTGCTCAAAAGGAAACAATAGATATAAACTTAAATCTGTCCAAAGCGGAGGGTAAAAGTATTGTGTGGCAGGGAACAATTTTGAAATGGCAACAGTTCTGGGAGCAAGAAAATAAAGGGAGGCACCTATTCTCTATTTCTAGTAGGGTAACTGATTCAGTTAAGGTTTGTAAAGGAGGAGAGGTTAGACTTAAGGAAGAGATTATTATTTCTAGAATGAGGATTGGGCATACGTTTCTGAACAGCACTTTATTTATTTTAGGAAAACACCAGAGTGGCTTGTGTTCATGTCAAGAACCTGAGACTGTGAATCATGTTTTGTTTTTTTGTAGAAAATATGACCACCAAAGACAAGATCTGCTCAGAGAAATGCGAGTAATTGGCTTGGAAGAAGTATCTCTAAAAAATATTTTAGAAGTAGGGTCAAGCACAAGGGGAAAGCAGTGTCTTTTTAAATTTCTAAAAGATACTGGATTATATAATAGGATATAGTGCACTTAGGTGCTAATACCATAGATGGCAGCAATGCAACTTATTGGATGCCGGCTGCCGTAAAACCCCAAAGAAGAAGAAGAAGAAGAAGAACTCAAAGAAGAATTTGAGCGATCAGTCGGTCTGTGTTCAACGTGTTTAACTTCATTTGTGAGTTTAAATTGTTTTAATACGTTTGTATTTTCTGTGCCGTGTTGTTATTGTTTCTTTGGCGTTTTAATGATCGTTAAATAATCTTACTATCGCCGTATGTGGTGTTTTTGTTTAGGAGAAACAAGCAGAAATCTGAAAATAATGTTTAATTTCTGATATATGAGCTCGCAATATCCATAGACTGAGTGTAAACGAGTTTAATGAAGGCAAGTTGTATATGGACTTTTATAGGTTGTTGGGGTTTAAATGTTTTTTCGTGGTGGCAAACGCATCTGATGTTGGTTTATCACATAATATCTGTTTATTTATATTTAACGTTATTGTATGAAATGTTAGCATTGGTAATAAAAGTTATTTTGATATTCAAAGCATCAGGAGCATTATGAATGTAAGAGTTTTTCGAGGTGTTTTGGAAAATCAAATTAAGCAAAATTTCATTATCATATTTCTGTAGTGTTTGTCAGGGGCGTAGAACACGCGGGGGATGAGGGGGACCTGTCTCCCACACATTCACAGGGCAAATGTGTTTATGCTGTGTCTTGCATACAGCTAATATGTAAATGCAAAAGTAAAAATTCACTGGTCAATCGTGTAATTAATTCAATAAAATGGTTTCGTTGATTTTGAGAGCCTATAATAGTCTTTTTGAGTTTGTTGAATGTCAGTCCATTATGATGATGATTGTAGCAGCCCGGTTGAATAAAACAATCGCTCTTTCACTGTTTGTTTGTGATTGTCTTCCTTCAGTTTGTTCTTTTCTCATATTTAGACATCACAACACACTGTAAGAGCTACAAGAAGCAAATAAAAAATAGTTTGGGTATTTTGCTGTGGGTAAATCAATTTAAACAAACAATTAGACAATATAATTGACAATTTTACAACAATATTACATGTTAAACATAACATCTAAACATAAACACCACAAATCTGTCCTTAATCCAAACTAAACTGACAAAGAGACACAAAATATAGACATAAACTTTACCAACCATGTGCCCTTATCAACCAAGTACAATAAAAAAAAAACCTTAATTCACACATTTTAAAACTCTTTTAACTAGTGTGGCCTGGGTAGCTCAGCGAGTAAATACGCTGACTATCACACCTGGAGTCGCAAGTTCGAATCCAGGGTGTGCTGCTGTGTGACTCCAGTCAGGCTTCCTAAGCAACCCGTTTGCTAGGGTGCGAAGAGTCATGTTGGTTTAACTTCCTCGTGGTCGCTATAATGTGGTTCTCACTCGGTGGTTATAATGTGGTGAGTTGTGCGTGGATGCCGCGGTGAATAACCTGAGCCTCCTCGTGTGCTATGTCTCTATGGTAATGCACTCAACAAGAACATGATATTATGCGCGGATTGACTGTCTCAGATGTAGAGGCAACTGAGATTTGTCTTCCACCACCCAGATTGAGGCGAGTCACCGTGCCATCTTGAGGACTTGGAGCGCTTTTGGAATTGGGCATTCCAAATTGAGGAGAAAATCCAAAAACAAAAAAACTCTAGACTTCACTGTAGGCTCATTAGCTGTTACGTGTGTGCGTATGTTGAATGCTCTCTCCATTCACACTCCCATTACTTGGACGAACAGCACTTCAAACTTAAAGTCTTGACTGGCAAAATAACAGTAGGGAAAAATTACAAAACACATATCATGTGACTTTAAATGCAATATTAATATAATAACACCAAAATAAGAAAACTATTTAAATAATTGAGGGTTATTTACAATAAAGTTTTTGTGTTCAGATGTTCATCATGAGAGCGCAGGTGGATGTAATCTGCTGTAAATCAGTAGGAACTGATCTGTCCATGCTGGATATTGATGATTTCATCACGGAAATCTCTCAGCTGAAGAAAGAGGTGACGTCACTGAAGACAAAACTGAAGGGAACAGAATTTGTTTCACCCTGCACCTGTTTTGAGCAAGTTAAATTTGAGATTGTAAGTAAGCTTTCAAATTATATGAAACGACTCTGACTCTGTCATGATGAATGTACAGATGTGATTGTGTTGTGTTTGTCAGGAGCTGGAAAAGGTTTCCTGTCAATCTTCAGTGTGTGTGACTGATGGGACCTCCACAGAATGTCAGGCTTCAGTGTGGAGCGGCAGAGATCAGTCCACACCACAGCGACTGCTGGACAAACTCTCTGAACAGAGATCCAGAGACACACAGGACTCACAGCTCACTTTACTCTGTTCTACTGACGGTAATCAGGGTGATCAAACCTCCACAGTGTCTCTGACTTCTGTTTGTAATGCTGGAGAACAGCAGACGATGCAGATACCAGTGAAGATTGAAGTGAACCTGCTGGACTGCAGGAATCTGATGAAGATGAGAGAAACCACAGTAGAGGAACAACAGAGAGATGATGATGATCAAACCTCCACAGAGTCTCTTACGTCTGTCTGTAATGCTGGAGAACAGCAGATGCTGCAGACACCAGCGGAGATTGAAGTGACGCTGGAGGAGATAAAAGAAGAAAACACTCTAGAGGAACAACGGAGTGATGAAGTTGGTGATTATTTTCCTTCAGGTATGTTTCTTCCTTTAATGTTGTTTTACATTTTCGTGCCAGTTTACTTTTTTACCATAGGAAACAATACGTTATTCAAGAATCCACTTACTGTTGAAGTCAGAAGTTTACACACACACACACACACACACACATTAGCCAAATACATTTAAACTCAGTTTTTCACAAGTCCTGATATATAATCATAGAAAACATTCCCTGTCTTAGGTCAGTTAGGATCACTACTTTTATTTTTAAATATGTGAAATAACAGAATAATAGTAGGGAGAATTATTTATTTCAGCTTTTTTTTCCATCACATTCCCAGTGGGTCAGAAATATTTTGTAGCATTGCCTTTAAATTGTTTAACTGGGGGTGAAACGTTTTGGGTATCCTTCCACAAGCTTCTCACAATAAGTTGCTGGAATTTTGGCCCATTCCTCCAGACAGAACTGGTGTAACTGAGTCATGTTTGAAGGCCTCCTTTCTTGCACACACTTTTTCAGTTCTGCCCACAAATAGTTTTGAGGTCAGGGCTTTGTGATGGCCACTCCAATACCTTGACTTTGTTGTCCTTAAGCCTTTTTTCCACAACTTTAGAGGTATGCTTGGGGCCATTCTCCATTTGGAATACCCATTTGTGACCAAGCTTTAACTTCCTGGCTTCACTTTTTCCACATTTTATGTTACAGCCTTATTCCAAAATGGATTAAATTCATTATTTTCCTCAAAATTCTACAAACAATACCCCATAATTACAACATGAAGTTTGTTTGATATCTTTGCAAATGTATTAAAAATAAAAAAGGAAAAAAAATCACATGTATATAAGTATTCACTGCCTTTGCCATGACACTCAAAATTGAGCTCAGGTGCATCCTGTTTCCACTGATCATCCTTGAGATGTTTCTACAACTTGATTGGAGTCCACCGGTGGTAAATTCAGTTGATTGGACCTGATTTGGAAAGGCACACACCTGTCTATATAAGGTCCCACAGTTAACAGTGCATGTCAGAGCACAAACCAAGCCATGAAGTCCAGGAAATTGTCTGTAGACAGCCGAGACAGGATTGTATCAAAGCACAGATCTGGGGAAGGGTACAGAAAGGTTTCTGTAATATTGAAGGTCCCAGTGAGCACAGTGGCCTCCATCATCTGTAAATGGAAGAAGTTTGGAACCACCAGGACTCTTCCTAAAGCTGGCCACCCGGTCAAACTGAGCGATCTGGGGAGAAGGGCCTTAGTCAGGGAGGTGACCAAGAACCCGATGGTCACTCTGACAGAGCTCCAGCATATCTCTGTGGAGAGAGGATAACCTTCCAGAAGAACAACCATCTCTGCAGCACTCCACCAATCATGCCTGTATGGTAGATTGTCCAGACGGAAGCCACTCCTCAGTAAAAGGCACATGACAGCCTGTCTGGAGTTTGCCAAAAGGCACCCGAAGGACTCTCAGACCATGAGAAACAAAATTTTCTGGTCTGATGAAACAAAGATTTAACTCTTTGGCCTGAATGGCAAGCGTCATGTCTGGAGGAAACCAGGCACCGCTCATCACCTGGCCAATACAATCCCTACAGTGAAGCATGGTGGTGGCAGCATCATGCTGTGGGGATGTTTTTCAGCAGCAGGAACTGAGAGACTAGTCAGGATCAAAGGAAAGATGAATGCAGCAATGTACAGAGACATCCTTGATGAAAACCTGCTCCAGAGCACTCTGGGGCGAAGGTTCATCTTCCAACAGGACAACGACCCTAAGCACACTGCCAAGATAACAAAGGAGTGGCTATGGGACAACTCTGTGAATGTCCTTGAGTGGTTTAGCCAGAGCCCAGACTTTAATCCAATTGAACATCTCTGGAGAGATCTGAAAATGGCTGTGCACCGATGCTCCCCATTCAACCTGATGGGGCTTGAGAGTTCCTGCTAAGAAGAATGGGAGAAACTGCCCAAAAATAGGTGTGCCAATCTTGTAGCATCATACTCAAAAAGACTTGAGGCTGTAATTGGTGCCAAAGATGCTTCAACAAAGTATTGAGCAAAGGCTGTGAATACTTATGTACATGTGATTTTATTTTCCCGTATTTTATTTGTAATAAATTTGAAAACATTTCAAACAAACTTCTTTCACATTGTCATTATGGGGTATTGTTTGGAGAATTGAGGAAAATAATGAATTTAATCCATTTAAATAAGGCTGTAACATAACAAAATGTGGAAAATGTGAAGCGCTGTGAATACTTTCCAGATGCACTGTATTTATGAATACTTTGACCTTTACTGGATATTTGTGTTCTGCCCTTTAAATTAGGGTTAAATGGTCATTTGTCATTTGATTGTTGTCAATTAATGTTTCACATTTGTCCCTCTTGAATTGATTTTTGTCAATTTACTGTGTTCATTGTAGAGCTGATGGAAGTGAAAGAGGAACATCAAAAACTGAATGAAGTGGACGAAAAACTTCAGTATCAGAAACATCATGATTTTACAACTTCACATATAAAGTCTTTGAGTTTCTCAAAGACTAAGAAGAAATTCTCTCTAAAAAAGCCTCAAAGAAGAGCAGCCAAGGAATCTTCCAAGAAATCTTCCACTTGCTTTCAGTGTGGAAAGAGTTTCACTCAGACACAAGACCTGAAAAAACACAAGAGAATTCATACTGGAGAAAAACCTTACAAGTGCTCACACTGTGGAAAGAGTTTCACTCAGTCACAAGACCTGAAAACACATGAGAGAATTCATACAGGAGAAAAACCTTACAAGTGCTCACAATGTGGAAAGAGTTTCACTCAGTCACAACACCTGAAAAAACATGAGAGAATTCATACAGGAGAAAAACCTTACAAGTGCTCACAATGTGGAAAGAGTTTCACTCAGTCACAACACCTGAAAAAACACGAGAGAATTCATACTGGAGAAAAAAGTGTGCATACTGTGAAAAGAGTTTCAGTCTCTCAGAATACCTGAAAATACCGTCTGCTGGCAGGTATTTCTGAGGTGAATGCAGTGCCAAGATGTGAATGTCTCAAGTCATTTGGATGATGAAGTTTTGTTAATTGGATTAGGGGTGGTTGATTCAGAGTCTTCACCCATTGGAATTTTTGTTTAACCTTGAAAACTTTGTCAAAATCTGGAAGTACTGCCCCCTAAATGCCTGTGAAATACAATGTATGCCACTCTGAGTCCGACTTGATGACTGCATCAGATATATGGAATTTCCCCCAAAAAAGCAGCATCATCTAAGACAATAACAAAGGATATTTAAGAAATTCCTTACATGATTTTTCCAGTTATTTTTGTTGGAATGGGATAAAGTTTTTGTTTTGAGTGGGCTAAATTATTTGTGATGCCCTGATCAATCCGGCCAATGATCGGTATTATTATAGAGCCAGACCGCCAGTTAGTATCACACACAAGTGAAATGGAAACTCCTGCTCAAGAACTGGCAATGTTTCTTATGCATTAGACACTTCAAGCAATTTCAGGAAGTTGTGGGGACAAAATTGGCAAAGGCAAAATGTGTTAAAGACATGTCCCACCCATTACACCCATAAGTGATACCTATGTTTAAATGTTGTTATTTTGACAAATGTAGTCAATTGTTGAACGTAGTTAGATATACAGGCATATGCAAAAGTTTAGGCACCCCTGACAATTTTGGATCAGCAATTTCATTTTGATCTGTCAAATAACTGAAGGACACAGTAATATTTCAGTAGTGGATTAGTTCATTGGATTAACAGAAAATCTGCAATATGCATCAAAACGAAATTAGACGGGTGCATACATTTGGGCACCCGTGTCATTTTGGTGCCTAGCTACCTAGCACTGATTAATTGGAACACACAATTGGCTTGGTGAGCTCATTAAGCCTTGAACATCATAGACAGGTGCATCCAATCATGAGAAAATGTATTTAAGGTGGCCAATTGCAAGTTGTTGTTCTCTTTCACTCTCCTCTGAAGAGTGGCAACATGGGGGCCTCAAAACAACTCTCAAATGACCTGAAAACAAAGATTATTCAACATTATGGTCTAGGGGAAGGCTACAAAAAGCTATCGCAGAGATTTAAGCTGTCAGTGTCCACTGTGAGGAACATAGTGAGGAAATGGAAGACCACAGGCACAGTTCTTGTTAAGGCCAGAAGTGGCAGGCCAAGTAAAATATCGGAGGGGCAAAGGCAAAGGGTGGTGAGAACGGTCAAAAACAGCCCACAGACCACCTCCAAAGACCTACAACATCATCTTGCTGCTGATGGTGTCACTGTGCATCGTTCAACAATTCAGCGCACTTTGCACAAGGAGGAGCTGTACGGGAGAGTGATGCAGAAGAAGCCTTTTCTGCACACGCCACAAACAGAGTCGCTTGAGGTATGCAAACGCACATTTGGACAAGCCAGCTTCCTTTTGGAATAAGGTGCTGTGGACTGACGAAACCAAGATGGAGTTATAAGACACTTGTGATGCCTATGTTTAAATGTTATTTTGATAAATGTAGTCAATTGTTGAACGTAGTTTGATATACAACCCCAATTCCGAAGACGTTGGGACAGCATGAAAAATGCTAATAAAAACAAAAAGGAGTGATCTGTAATTGTCACGATTCCCTGGTTGTCTGCCCTGTGTTTCACTAGTCTTTGTCTAAAACTACACTTCCCACAATTCCCGGCCCTTATCACTGCCAGCACTCTGTCATTGTTCGCACCTGATTGTCGTTTGTGATCATCCTGTGTCTGTGTATATAAACCCTGTTTGTTTTCCACTCCTTGTCGATCGTTGAATGTTGATGAATGTCTCTCTCGTGTTTAATGTTTCTACCCTTCCAGCTGTGTTCATCCTGCCGTGTTTTCCCAGTTCCGCGTTTCTCCGATGTGTTCATGTTTTAGTTTCAGTTTTACCCCCGTGGATGTTTCTTTTGTTCCTGCTTGTTTGTCTTCACTTTGATTTAAAATAAAGAACCCGCATTTAGATCCGACTCCTTGTCTGCACTCGTCTGCATCTTAACAGAATGATCAACCACAAATGGATCTAGCGGTTCAACAGGCAAACTTCAAACTCCTCTGCCTCAAACAAGAGGACCGTCCGGTGGAACACATCCGCGATTTCCTCGAGCTGGCGAGTGTCGCGGACTTCCCGGACTCCTCCCTAGTGGTCTTTTTCCGGGGCAACCTGAACAGTTCGCTCAAGGAGCGGTTACCACCGGCGACGCGCGGCTGGACGCTCCGCGATTTCGTGGCTCGCCGTTCACTGTGGGCGTTGTTGAGGAGGACCCTGCCCCTCCTCCCACAGTGGTGACCCTCCAGTCATCCATGACTCGTCCTTTCATGCCTACCCCACCTGCCAGCAAGCCAACCCCCACACCTTCCTTGATCAATGAGCCAGCGCTGCCAACTTCGTCCGCCCGGAGGAGGAGGAGAAGAAAGGCTTCCGCTCCCCAGCTCACGCCTGGCATAGTCAGCGAGCCCGAGCCCAGGCCTGCCACGGTCAGCGAGCCCGAGCCCAGGCCTGCCACGGTCAGCGAGCCCGAGCCCACCCCAGCCACGGTCAGCGATCCAGCGTTGCCAGTCTCGTCCGCCCAGAGGAGGAGGGGAAAAGGAAAGGCCTCTGCCCTCCAGCCTCCGCCTAGCACGGCCAACCAGCCAGTGCCTGTAGCATCGAACGTCAGTGAGCCAGTGCCTGTAGTCTCGAACGTCAGCGAGCCAGCGCCTGTAGCCTCGACCGGCCCAGAGCCAGCGCCAGTAGCCTCGACCGTCCCAGGGCTCCGCCTCCCGAGCCTCCCACGACTCCGCCTCCCGAGCCCCCCATGGCTCTGCCTCCAGAGCCTTCCAGGCCTCCACCTCTAGAGCCTCCTACGGCTCCGCCTCCCGAACCTTCCGCGTCTTCGCCTTCCACGGCTGAGCCTCCCTCAGCTCCGCCCCCTGAGCCTCCAGAGCTTTCCATGGTTCCGCCTCCATCGGCTCTGCCTCCTGAGCCTCCCGAGCCTTCCTCGGCTCCGTCTCCAGAGCCTTCTATGGTTCCACCTCCTGAGCCACCCATGGCTCTGCCACCTGGGTCTTCCACGGCTCCACCCTCCATGGCTCCGCTACCAGAAACTTCTATGGCTCCGCCTACCTCGGCTCCGCCCCTGGAGTTCCCCATGGCTGTGGTCCTGAGGCCGCCTCCTGAACCTGTCCCTGTCCTGTGGCCGCCTCCCAGGCCCCCTGAACCTGTCATTGCCCTGTGGCCAGCTCCCAGGCCACCTGACCCAGTCCCCATCTTTTATTTTTTATTTTTAATTTTTTATTTTTTATTTAACCTTTATTTTACCAGGTAGGCCGATTGAGAACAAATTCTCATTTACAAGGGCGACCTGGCCAAGATAAGGCGAATAAATGTGCAAGACAACATACATAATAAGTACACAGAACACAGAAATGCAAATTACTAATTACAGTAAAACACAATACGGCAATACAGGGTCAAAAAAGCAGGATAAGGTATAAGTGAATTCTGTCGAGCAGCATAGCTAAGGCACTAGCGAATATATTTTAAAATATTTTACAATTTTAAAAATATAAAGTACAAAATATATATATTACATTTTACTGGATATTTCAGGATTAAAGTGTGTCTAGCAGGTAGATCATTTGAGTGCATGAATTATGTGACCACGATTATGGGAAAGAGCATTTGAGAAATATCTGAGCAACAAGAGTAGTACAAGAAAGTCAGCAGATATGACAATAATGCAGGTGAAAGAGGCCCACTGTGCAATACGGGCATAAGATAAGGTAGAAAAGTTGAAGACAGTTAGCAGGTACATAGATCGGACAATTGTTCAGAAAGGAGTAGTTTAAAGGCAGCTGGTGATATAAGTGTTTCAAGTTTTAGGGTTTTTTGTAGTTCATTCCAGTCATTGGCGGCTGCAAACTGGAAGGATTGGCGGCCGAATGTTGTGCAGGCCTTCGGAGTGATTAAGGCGATATACCTACTAGATCTTAACTGCGAGTAGGTAGAGCGATGGTAACTAGACAGCTTAAGTAAAGGGGAACTTTGCCAAGCAGAGACTTATAAATAAGTTGGTACCAGTGAGTTAAACGCCGAGTAGTTAAAGACGGCCAACCGACTAAAGCATAGAGCTTGCAGTGGTGGGTGTTGTAAGGGGCATTTGTAACAAAACGTATGACGCTATGATAAATCACGTCCAGTTTTTTCAGCAGAAAGTTTGAGGCAGTTCTATAAATGACATCGCCAAAGTCGAACATTGGAATGATAGTCATTTTCGCCAAAGCAAGTTTGGCAGCATGAGTGAAGGAGGCCCTATTGCGGAAGAGGAAGCCGATTCTAGAATTAATTTTAGATCTTAATTTATTAATGTGCGGCTGGAAGGAGAGAGAGCTGTCTAACAAGACACCTAGATATTTATATGTATCAACATACTCTAGTTCAGACCCATCCAGCATGGTAATGCTAGGTAGACAGGCAGGTGTTGGCAGTGATCGCTTGAAAAGCATACACTTAGTTTTACCAGAATTTAGTAATAACTGAAGGTTTCGAAAGGAATGTTGAATGTCATTGAAACTCTCCTGGAGATTTTTGAGCACAGTATCTAACGAAGAGCCTGACGTGTACAGGATGGTATCATCTGCATAAAGATGGATCTGAGAGTCACCAGCAGCGAGAGCCACATCGTTGATGTAGAGGGAAAATAGAGTCGGCCCGAGAATCGAGCCCTGTGGCACCCCCACAGAGACAGGCATGGGTCCCGACAAAAGGCCCTCTGATTTAACACGCTGGACCCTGTCGGAGAGATAGTTGGAGAACCAGGCGAGGCAGTCATGGGAAAAGCCCATTCTATTGAGTCAGCCAATAAGAACACGGTGATTAACCGAATCAAAAGCCTTGGACAGATCGATATAGATGGCTGCACAGTATTGCTTTTTATCAATAGCGGCTATGATGTCGTTCAAGACCTTTAGGGTAGCCGTGGTGCAGCCATGACCAGCACGAAAACCAGACTGCATAGTGGAAAGAATGCGGTGGGATTCCAGATAACTGACAATTTGTTTGTTGACCAGTTTTTCAAAAACTTTGGAAAGACAGGGTATGATGGAAATTGGTCTGTAGCAGTTGGGGTCAAAAGTGTCTCCTCCTTTGAACAGGGGAATGACTGCGGTGGATTTCCAATCTCTCGGGATTTCAGAAGATAAGAGAGAAAGGTTAAATAGACTGGTGATGGGGGCAGCAATAATATTTGCAGATAATTTTAGAAAAGAAGGATCCAGATTATCCAGCCCAGCTGATTTATATTGGTCCAAGTTTTGCAATTCTTTGAGTACCTCGGCTGTCTAAATAAGGGTAAAGGAAAAGTGTGTGGAGGGGGCTGGGCACGGAGGCATTGTGGTTGTAGGGCAGCTAGCTTTAGGGTGAGTATCTAGATGAAAGGCGTGGCCGGCTTCAGCGAAATGCTTATTAAAATTCTCTAAAATCTTAACCTTATCTGTAGTGACAATATTATCTAATTTTAGGGCTGTAGGAAGTTGAGAGGAGATGACCTTGTTCTCCAGAGTTTGAGTATCCCAAAACTTTTTGGAGTTGGTGTAGCAGGAAGCAAATTTCTGTTTAAAGAAGTGGGCCTTTGCTTCCCTGACTACCTGAGTATATCGGTTTCTGGCTTTTATAAAAAGTTGCATATCGCTGGGCTTGTTTGAGGCTAGCGCGGTACGCCACAGAGTGTTTTTGTGTTGATTGAGAGAGGTCAGTTCTGTGGTGAACCAGGGGCTGTATCTATCTTTCGTTCTGAACTTTTTAAAAGGGGCATGCATATTTAAAACAGAGAGAAATTCACTTTTGAGGTACAGCCAAGCATCCTCTACTGACGGAATGAGATTAATGTTTAACCAAGAAATAGCGTTCAGATCATTTAAAAAAGCCTGTTCGCTGAAGTGTTTTAGACAGCGTTTAACGGAGATGAGGGGTGGTCGTTTGACCCCGGTCCCATTACGGACACAGGCAATAAGACAGTGATCGCTAAGATCCTGGTTATAAACAGCAGAGGTATATTTACAAGGCAAATTAGTCAGGGCAATGTCTATGAGGGTTCCCTTCGTCGCTGATTTGAGGTTGAACCTGGTAGGTTCATTTATTATCTGTGTGAGGTTAAGTGCATCAAGCTTAGAATGTAAAATGACTGGGGGGTTGAGCATATCCCAGTTTAAGTCACCAAGCAATAAAAACTCAGAGGATAAGTGTGGGGCAATGAGTTCACATATGGAGTCAAGGGCACTGCACGGGGCTGAGGGGGGTCTGTAGCAGACAGCAACAGTAATAGCCTGGTTCTGAGATAGCTGGATTTTTAAAAGTAAAAGTTCAAATTGTTTCGGTACAGATCTGGACAAGATGACTGAGCTCTGTAGCTTATCTCTACAGTAGATTGCGACTCCACCACCTTTCGTACTCTATCTTGCCGAAAAATATTATAGTTGGGATTGTTATTTCAGTGGTGTTAACAGACTTCCTAAGCCATGATTCGGATACGGCTAGTATATCAGGATCGGCTGAATGTACAAGAGCTGTAAGTAAGTCTAGCTTTGGGAGTAGACTTCTAATGTCTTGTGCTCCCGTTGGACTGCCTGTCTACTCCCTGTGCCCCCTTGGAATGCCTTCCTGTCTGCCCTCTGTGCCCCCTTGGACTTCCTGTCTGCCCCTTGTGCCCCCTTGGACTTCCTGTCTGTCCCTTGTGCCTCCTTGGACTGTCTGTTTGCCCCTTGTGCCCTCTTTGTTCTGCCTGCCCCCCCTCACTCCTTCGATTATTTTTTGTTTTGTTTGGGGTATTCCTTTTTTTATGTTAGGAGTGTCTGGAAGCCGCTCTTTTTAGGGGGAATTCTGTCACGATTCCCTGGTTGTCTGCCCTGTGTTTTACTAGTTTTTGTCTAAAACTACACTTCCCACAATTCCCGGCCCTTATCACTGCCAGCACTCTGTCATTGTTCGCACCTGATTGTCGTTTGTGATCATCCTGTGTCTGTGTATATAAACCCTGTTTGTTCTCCACTTTTGTCGATCATTGAATGTTGATGAATGTCTCTCTCGTGTTTAATGTTTCTACCCTTCCAGCTGTGTTCATCCTGCCGTGTTTTCCCAGTTCCGTGTTTCTCTGATGTGTTCATGTTTTAGTTTCAGTTTTCCCCCTGTGGATGTTTCTTTTGTTCCTGCTTGTTTGTCTTCACTTTGATTTAAAATAAAGAACCCGCATTTAGATCCCACTCCTTGTCTGCCCTCGTCTGCATCTTAACAGTAATTTATATTCACCCTTTGCTATATTGAAAGCACTACAACTATACATTATATGATGTTTTTCCTTGTGAATGTCATTGTTGTTTTGAAAATGTACAGTATTTTCAAATCAGATGATTGCAACACACTCCTAAAAAGTTGAGACAGGAAATTTAAGACTTGACGAGTTAAATTAACAAGGTGATGTAAAACAGGAGATGTTAATTAGGTGAGGCAATTGTGTCATAGTATATAGGGAGCCTCCAAAAACAGCCTAGTCCTTCAAGAGCAAGGATCATTTGAGACTTGTCAATTGTTCCTCAAAGACAAGTTGGAAGGTTTTTGGCATTTTACCCTCTACAGTGCACAATATAGTTCAACGATTCAAGGAATATAGTCGGAATATAGTCAGTGCGTGTTCTCTGATCCCTCAGACTTCACTGATTTATAAAACGGCATTCATCTGAAGTGGATATCATGAACATGGGCTTTGGATAACTTTAGTAAACCTTTGTTAGTCAAAACCACTAGCGCTGCATCCACAGATGCAAGTTAAGACTTTACTATGCAAAGGAGAAGTCATACATCAACACTGTCCAGAAGCACTGCTGGTTTCTCTGGGCTCAGTCTCATCTTAGATGAAAAGTAGAACAGTGGAACTCCTTTTAGTCTGAAAAAATACATTGTAAAACAAAGCTGTCGTGTTATCTGGGCCAAAGAGGAAAAGGGCCATCCAAGCTGTTATTAGCGTCAGGTCCACAAGACAGTGTATGTATGGGTCAGGGGTGTGTCAGTGCCCATGGCATGGGTTATACGCACATCTGTGAGAAAACCATGAATACAGACAGATATGTACGAATGTTGGAGCAACATATACTTCCACCCAGCACCGTCTGTTCCAGGGACGTCCCTGCATTTTCTAGCAGGACAACTTCAAATGGATTTAAAGTGCATGGCTGTGTAAGCAGAAAGTGGGGGTGCCTGCTTTCAGACCTGACCTGTCTCCAGTTGAGAATGTGGGGTACATTATGATGTACACCATACGGAAATGAAGACCCTGTACAATTGTGCAGCTAAAGACATACATAATGGATGAATGGAACAAACTTGTGTTTTCAGTGCATAAATGCTTAATAAGTGTTATTAGAAGAAATGATGATGTTTCACAGTGGTAAACACTCGACTGTCCCAACTTCTTTGGAGCGTGTTGCAATCTCGGGAAACTCCAGAGAAGAATAGAGTCCATCCCCTATCCAGGAGTACGGATCCAGAGCCAAAACTGTGCGTCGTTAAGTAAGCCCCACCAGATCCAACTGGTAACGCTCTACCTCCCTCACCAGTTCTGGATCCTCCCCCCCCCCCAGTGAGGTGAAGTTCCATGTCCCTAGAGCTAGCCTTTTCTGCCCGGGTCTGGTCCGTCGAGGCCCACGGCCTTCACTGCCACCCATATGGCAGCGCACCCGACTCCTGCGGTTTCTCCTATGGGTGGTGGGCACAAGGGATTCTAAATCTAAACATTCATAACTATGTATGTTGTTTAAACATTAAAAGAGATTGGACTACCATCAACTCCCACCCCTCTCACCAAATCACTCCCTTGTAGGTAAAATATGTTTCTCCTGTCGTTGTAATAATTATAACAGATCAATATGAGCCCTTTTCCAGCAGGATGTTGTATTAGGACCAAATGTAATTGCATATTGGAGTCAGTTTGGGAGTGATGTTGACTGGAAACAAGTCTGGCTTCTGCCCAATCGTTATCTCTTAACAAACAAGGTTGAAGTCTTTTAAACTCCTTCACAGAATATACCCTGTTAAACATTATTTAACCAAGTTTAAAAAAGATATAAATGAAAGTTGTAGATTTTGCCAACAGAAGCCAGAGATAGCTGTTCATTTATTTTGGCACTGCCCTTATGTGGGTTTTTTTTTGTCAAAATTTACTTGATTTTGTTGTTGGAAATGTTGATGAAATGTTTAAATTACAGTGGAAAGATGTTTTTTAGGTATTATTGTAAACTCCAAAGGTAAACAAACCTGCACGGCTAAATTTCACCCTCATGAATGTAATTTTCAGGTGTTTTTTTTAATAGTATTTAAAAATTAAGTGAAGCATTATATTGAGTCAATATTGCCCTCGAAGAAACAAAAAGCTATTTGAATTAACTTCTTAAAATATTCTTATAATATTATTTATACCTCCCCCTAACATTTGAAATGTCGTATTGTATTTGTATTGTAATAATTAAAAAAAAAAGTGGTCCGAATCCAATGTTTGCGTCACATCCTGTCTACTGAGATGGATCCTTCGCTGCCTATGAAGTCCCACAATCCTCTGCTACCGAATCGACGACGGTTGAGCTGAAAAAATAAGTTGATAGCCAATTTGTGTATTAATGTATTTTTTTATTCACTTTTTCCAACTTTTGATTCCATTTCTAGCGAGAAAGAGGTATTGTAGTTATTCATAAATATACTATTTATCGCCAAAACTTTCTTGATTTTGTTCTAGATTATTAGACCGTTGTGGTTTAGTTGGACTCAGAGCCATATAGAGAGAGAGTTGCAACAACTCCATTGACTCCAATGGAAAGTTTTTTTTTACAGCAATGGCGGCTCCTGGAGCCTCTCAATAGTTCCCGGAAGTAGCAGCAAACACATGCCGCGCCGAACAGATGCAGCAGAACAAACCGTTTGCGACGCACTTTTAAAAGGTGAGACGTTTAAAGAATAATATTATCTTATTCTGTATATTATCAGTACATCTAAATAAAAATAACTTGTCAATTAAAACCTTATAGTTGAGTATTACTCATTAAATTAGGAGATAAGGGATGTTATCGGATAACTAACAGATTAGGCAAGGATTGGAGCTGGATAAAGTATTGTATTTTAAAATGTAATTTACTCCTGTGATGCCAAGCTGAATTTTCAGCCTCATTACTTTTGAACGGCAGTTTATATACGAGTATGCTTAAGTTGTTTTAAAGTTGAATATATTGTGTATATGAATAAGTATTGTAAGAATTATACATTAGATATATAATATTTATAATACATAAATAATTATATTACTATATATAGAATTGTAAACAATAAGCTTCATTTCACTATATTTCACATTTACGTAACTGCTGCTAATAGTTAATAGTTCATTGACCCATTGTGCGGCGCGAGCTGGAAATCACCTGTCACCAGCCTGTCTCTGTACTATCTGGAAAGTCATAAATATGACATTAGTTACCATGAGATTAGTGAAAATGATGAACATGAGGTAACATTAAAAGGCAACAGAAACCCTAGCCTGAAATAAGTTGAGGCAACGGTAAGCGAACACTAATCCTCAAATATTAGCTGATTTGATCTTTAAAAAACAACATCGCTGTAACAACATACTCATGCTACATACATATGTCGATGTGTTACATAAATATATAAAATAAATGCATTTATTGACTACTAATTACCAGAAATCGCAGTTCTGTCACTCTAACAGTTTGAAATGCCCGCCAAAGCACTTCCTGGAACTATCTGATGTCTACGTGAATCACGTGACGATCACGCATTTAGAACTTCCGTTGGCTCTGGTTGGACTGACCGTGTGTTCAAACCAGAAGTGTCGAGAGCATCAAATCGATATATATATATATATATATATATATATATATATATATATATATATATATATATATATATATATATATATATATATGTATACACTCATTTTCTATTCACTTTTTATTTTTAATATATTTTTTATTATCTCTATCTTGTTGTATTGTTTGTGCACTGGAAGCTTCTGTCATCAAGACAAATCCCTTGTATGTGTAAGCATACTTGGCAATAAAGCTCATCCTGATCTTGTCTGCCTAAAATTGTATTTTTAATTGACATACACACAGAAATCAATGCTAGTCAAGGAATATTGTATGAGGCATATAGGCTATAATTGTAACATGATTTTCAGTTGGTATTTGTTTAAGAACATTTTCACGTCAGTTTCAGCCTATAAATGCAAATTTGTTCCTCACTTTTAACGTAGGATAACATCCATGGGATTTAGGATTGAATATCACATACAAGTAAGCATTATAATCAAATGGTTTGGCTCAACTATTAAATATATCTCTAACAATGATAACACACCAGCAAGAATCGCATCTCCTATCATGTATGTCTATGAAAGATTAACGAGCTAATTTATGGGCGGGGCGAAACGTTTAGCCCCGCCCCCGTGTAGCCCCGCCTCATTCTGCAGGCTGCAACCAGGTCCACAGTATGAGGTAGAGTAAGTGCACAATAGGTGGCGGTATGTGCTGCTTTATGCCACAAAACCGCCAGTTAACTCAAAGAAGAATTTGAGCAATCAGTCGGTCCGTGTTCAACGTGTTTAACTTCATTTGTGAGTTTATATTGTTTTAATATGTTTGTATTTTCTGTGCCGTGTTGTTATTGTTTCTTTGGCGTTTTAATGATCGTTAAATAATCTTACTATCGCCGTATGTGGTGTTTTTGTTTAGGAGAAACAAGCAGAAATCTGAAAATAATGTTTAATTTCTGATTTATGAGCTCGCAATATCCATAGACTGAGTGTAAACGAGTTTAATGAAGGCATGTTATATGGACTTTTATAGGTTGTTGGGGTTTAAATGTTTTTCGTGGTGGCAAACGCATCTGATGTTGGTTTATCACATAATATCTGTTTATTTATATTTAACGTTATTTAGTTGTATGACATGTAAGCATTGGTAATAAAAGTTATTTTGATATTCAAAGCATCAGGAGCATTATTAATGTAAGAGTTTTTCAAGGTGTTTTGGAAAATCAAATTAAGCAAAATTTCATTATCATATTTCTGTAGTGTTTGTCAGGGGCGTAGAACACGCGGGGGATGAGGGGGACCTGTCTCCCACACATTCACAGGGCAAATGTGTTTATGCTGTGTCTTGCATACAGCTAATATGTAAATGCAAAAGTAAAAATTCACTGGTCAATCATGTAATTAATTCAATAAAATGGTTTCATTGATTTTGAGAGCCTATAATAGTCTTTTTGAGTTTGTTGAATGTCAGTCCATTATGATGATGATGATTGTAGCAGCCCGGTTGAATAAAACAATCACTCTTTCACTGTTTGTTTGTGATTGTCTTCCTTCAGTTAGTTCTTTTCTCCTATTTAGACATCACAACACACCGCAAGAGCTACAAGAAGCATAAAAAAAAATAGTTTTGGTATTTTGCTGTGGGTAAATCAATTTAAACAAACAATTAGACAATATAATTGACAATATTACATGTTAAACATAACATCTAAAAATAAACACCACAAATCAGTCCTTAATCCAAACTAAACTGACAAAGAGACACAAAATATAGGCATAAAATAAACTTTAACAACCGTTGGCCCGTTTGCTAGGATGGGAAGAGTCATGTCGGTTTAACTTCCTCGTGGTCGCTATAATGTGGTTCTCACTCGGTGGTTATAATGTGGTGAGTTGTGCGTGGATGCCGCGGTGAATAACCTGAGCCTCCTCACGTGCTATGTCTCTATGGTAATGCACTCAACAAGCACATGATATGATGCGTGGATTGATGGTCTCAGACGTGGAGGCAACTGAGATTTGTCTTCCACCACCCAGATTGAGGCGAGTCACCGTGACATCATGAGGACTTGGAGCGCTTTTGGAATTGGGCATTCCAAATTGAGGAGAAAATCCAAAAACAAAAAAACTCTAGACTTCACTGTAGGCTCATTAGCTGTTAGGTGTGTGCGTATGTTGAACGCTCTCTCCATTCACACTCCCATTCTTTGGACGAACAGCACTTCAAACTTAAAGTCTTGATTGGCAAAATAACAGTAGGGAAAAATTACAAAACACGTATCATGTGACTTTAAATGCTATATTAATATAATAACACCAAAATAAGAAAACTATTTAAATAACTTTATTGTAAATAACCCTCAATTTTTGTGTTCAGATGTTCATCATGAGAGCGCAGGTGGATGTGATCTGCTGTAAATCAGTAGGAACTGATCTGTCCATGCTGGATATTGATGATTTCATCACGGAAATCTCTCAGCTGAAGAAAGAGGTGACGTCACTGAAGACAAAACTGAAGGAAACAGAATTTGTTTCACCCTGCACCTGTTTTGAGCAAGTTAAATTTGAGATTGTAAGTAAGCTTTCAAATTATATGAAACAACTCTGACTCTGTCATGATGAATGTACAGATGTGATTGTGTTGTGTTTGTCAGGAGCTGGAAAAGGTTTCCTGTCAATCTTCAGTGTGTGTGACTGATGGGACCTCCACAGAATGTCAGGATTCAGTGTGGAGCAGCAGAGATCAGTCCACACCACAGCGACTGCTGGACAAACTCTCTGAACAGAGATCCAGAGACACACAGGACTCACAGCTCACTTTACTCTGTTCTACTGACGGTAATCAGGGTGATCAAACCTCCACAGAGTCTCTGACTTCTGTTTGTAATGCTGGAGAACAGCAGACGATGCAGATACCAGTGAAGATGTGTTCAGTGAAGCTGCTGGACTGCAGGAATCTGATGAAGATGAGAGAAACCACATCAGAGGAACAAAAGAGAGATGAAGATGATGATGATGATGATCAAACCTCCACAGAGTCTCTGACTTCTGTCTGTAATGCTGGAGAACAGCAGATGCTGCAGACACCAGCGGAGATTGAAGTGACGCTGGAGGAGATAAAAGAAGAAAACACTCTAGAGGAACAACGGAGTGATGAAGTTGGTGATTTTTTTCCTTCAGGTATGTTTCTTCCTTAAATGTTGTTTTACATTTTCGTGCCAGTTTACTTTTTTTTACTATAGAAAACAAGACGTTATTCAAGAATCCACTTACTGTTGAAGTCAGAAGTTTACACACACACACACACACATTAGCCAAATACATTTAAACTCAGTTTTTCACAATTCCTGACATTTAATCATAGAAAACATTCCCTGTCTTAGGTCAGTTAGGATCACTACTTTTATTTTAATATGTGAAATAAGTGAATAATAGTAGAGAGAATTATTTATTTCAGCTTTTTTTTCCATCACATTCCCAGTGGGTCAGAAATATTTTGTAGCATTGCCTTTAAATTGTTTAACTGGGGTCAAACGTTTTGGGTATCCTTCCACAAGCTTCTCACAATAAGTTGCTGGAATTTTGTCCCATTCCTCCAGACAGAACTGGTGTAACTGAGTCATGTTTGAAGGCCTCCTTTCTTGCACACACTTTTTCAGTTCTGCCCACAAATAGTTTTGAGGTCAGGGCTTTGTGATGGCCACTCCAATACCTTGACTTTGTTGTCCTTAAGCCTTTTTTCCACAACTTTAGAGGTATGCTTGTGGCCATTGTCCATTTGGAATACCCATTTGTGACCAAGCTTTAACTTCCTGGCTTCACTTTTTCCACATTTTATGTTACAGCCTTATTCCAAAATGGATTAAATTCATTATTTTCCTCAAAATTCTACAAACAATACCCCATAATTACAACATGAAGTTTGTTTGATATCTTTGCAAATGTATTAAAAATAAAAAAAGGGAAAAAATCACATGTATATAAGTATTCACTGCCTTTGCCATGACACTCAACATTGAGCTCAGGTGCATCCTGTTTCCACTGATCATCCTTGAGATGTTTCTACAACTTGATTGGAGTCCACCTGTGGTAAATTCAGTTGATTGGACCTGATTTGGAAAGGCACACACCTGTTTATATAAGGTCCCACAGTTAACAGTGCATGTCAGAGCACAAACCGAGCCATGGAGTCAAAGGAATTGTCTGTAGACCTCCGAGACAGGATTGTGTCAAAGCACAGATCTGGGGAAGGGTACGGACAAATTTCTGTAGTATTGAAGGTCCCAGTGAGCACAGTGGCCTCCATCATCCGTAAATGGAAGAAGTTTGGAACCACCAGGACTCTTCCTAAAGCTGACCACCCGGTCAAACTGAGCGATCAGGGGAGAAGGGCCTTAGTCAGGGAGGTGACCAAGAACCCGATGGTCACTCTGAGAGAGCTCCAGTATTTCTCTGTGGGGAGAGGAGAACCTTCCAGAAGAACAACCATCTCTGCAGCACTCCACCAATCATGCCTGTATGGTAGATTGTCCAGACGGAAGCCACTCCTCAGTAAAAGGCACATGACAGCCTGTCTGGAGTTTGACTCTCAGACCATGAGAAACAGAATTCTCTGGTCTGATGAAACAAAGATTTGGCCTGAATGGCAAGCGTCATGTCTGGAGGAAACCAGGCACTCATCACCTGGCCGATACCATCCCTACAGTGAAGCATGTTGGTGGCAGCATCATCATGCTGTGGGGAGGTTTTTCAGCGGCAGGAACTGGGAGACTAGTCAGGATCAAGGGAAAGATGAATGCAGCAATGTACAGAGACATCCTTGATGAAAACCTGCTCTAGAGTGCTCTGGACCTCAGACTGGGGCGAAGGTTCAACTTCCAACAGGACAACGACCCTAAGCACACAGCCAAGTTAACAAAGGAGTGGCTATGGGACAACTCTGTGAATGTCCTTGAGTGGCTTAGCCAGAGCCCAGACTTTAACCCAATTGAACATCTCTGGAGAGATCTGAAAATGGCTGTGCACTGACGCTCCCCATCCAACCTGATGGAGCTTGAGAGGTCCTGCAAAGAAGAATGGGAGAAACTGCCCAAAAATAGGTGTGCCAAGCTTGTAGCATCATACTTAAAAGACTTGAGGCTGTAATTGGTGCCAAAGGTGCTTCAACAAAGTATTGAGCAAAGGCTGTGAATACTTATGTACATGTGATTTTATTTATTTATTTATTTTTTTCCCCGTATTTTATTTGTAATAAATTTGAAAACATTTCAAACAAACTTCTTTCACGTTGTCATTATGGGGTATTGTTTGTAGAATTGAGGAAAATAATGAATTTGATCCATTTAAATAAGGCTGTAACATAACAAAATGTGGAAAAGGTGAAGCGCTGTGGCTACTTAACGGATGCACTGTATTTATGAATACTATGACCTTTACTGGACATTTGTGTTCTGCCATTAAATTAGGGTTAAATGGTAATTTGTCATGTGATTGTTGTCAATTAATGTTTCACATTTGTCCTTCTTGAATTGATTTTTGTCAATTTACTGTGTTCATTGTAGAGCTGATGGAAGTGAAAGAGGAACATCAAAAACTGAATGAAGTGGAGGAAAAACTTCAGTATCAGAAACATCATGATTTTACAACTTCACATAAAAAGTCTTTGAGTTTCTCAAAGAATCATCTCCGTTGTCACTCTGGAGAAAGACCATTTGAATATGCCAAGTGTCGTAAACCATTTGTGTTGGATTCAGTTCTAAAACAACATCTGAAAACACTCACAAATGAGAAGCCTTACAAGTGTTCTTCTTGTGAAAGTAGTTTTTCACATCTGTCCCATTATAAAGATCATCAGAAAAGACATAACTGTGCCGGGGCCTATATGTGCTTTGAATGTGGAAAGACTTATATGAAAGTCAAAAACTTGAAACGGCACCAAAAAATTCATGCTGGACTGAAACCTTACAAGTGCTCACAATGTGGAAAGAGTTTCACTCAGTCAGAACACCTAAAATCACACGAGAGAATTCACACTGGAGAAAAACCTTACAAGTGCTCACACTGTGAAAAGAGTTTCACTCTGTCACAAGACCTGAAAAAACATGAGAGAATTCATACTGGAGAAAAACCTTACAAGTGCTCACACTGTGAAAAGAGTTTCACTCAGTCAGAACACCTAAAATCACACGAGAGAATTCACACTGGAGAAAAACCTTACAAGTGCTCACACTGTGGAAAGAGTTTCACACGATCAGATGAACTGAAAATACACGTGAGAATTCATACAGGAGAAAACCCTTACAAGTGCTCACACTGTGAAAAGAGTTTCAATCGGTCACAAGACCTGAAAACACACGTGAGAATTCATACAGGAGAAAACCCTTACAAGTGCTCACACTGTGAAAAGAGTTTCAATCGGTCACAAAACCTGAAAAGACACGAGAGAATCCATACTGGAGAAAAACCTCACAAGCGCTAACAATGTGGAAAGAGTTTCACTCGGTCACAACACCTGAAAACACACGAGAGAATTCACACTGGAGAAAAAAGTGTGCATACTGTGAAAAGAGTTTCAGTCTCTCAGAATACCTGAAAATACCGTCTGCTGGCAGGTATTTCTGAGGTGAATGCAATGCCAAGATGTGAATGTCTCAAGCCATTTCGACGATACAATTTTGTTAATTGGATTAGGGCTGGTTTATTCAGAGTCTTCACCCATTGGAAATTTTGTTTAACCTTGAAAACTTTGTCAAAATCTGGAAGTACTACCCCCTAAATGCCTGTGAAATACAATGTATGCCACTCTGAGTCCGACTTGATGACTGCATCAGATATATGGAATTTCCCCCAAAAGAGCAGCAGCATCTAAGACAATAACAAAGGATATTTATGAAATTCCTTACATGATTTTTACAGTTATTTTTGTTGGAATGGGATACATTTTTTGTTTTGAGTGGGCTAAATTATTTGTGATGCCCTGATCAATCCGGCCAATGATCGGTATTAGCCTATAATCACTTCCTATGATTTGTGTTGTCATAATTCATGGTTCATCAAACCGTTCAAAGTAACATTATAGGGCCAGACCGCCAGTTAGTATCACACACAAGTGAAATGGAAACTCCTGCTCAAGAACTGGCAATGTTTCTTATGCATTAGACACTTCAAGCAATTTCAGGAAGTTGTGGGGACAAAATTGGCAAAGGCAAAATGTGTTCAAGACATGTCCCACCCATTACACCCATAAGTGATGCCTATGTTTAAATGTTGTTATTTTGACAAATGTAGTCAATTGTTGAACGTAGTTAGATATACAGGCGTATGCAGAAGTTTAGGCACCCCTGACAATTTCCAAGATTTTCATTTATAAATAATTGGGTGTTTGAATCAGCAATTTCATTTTCATTTCAATTTCAGCAATTTTAGAACACACAATTGGCTTGCTGAGCTCATTAAGCCTTGAACATCATAGACAGGTGCATCCAATCATGAGAAAAGGTATTTAAGGTGGCCAATTGCAAGTTGTTGTTCTCTTTCACTCTCCTCTGAAGAGTGGCAACATGGGGGCCTCAAAACAACTCTCAAATGACCTGAAAACAAAGATTGTTCAACATTATGGTTTAGGGGAAGGCTACAAAAAGCTATCGCAGAGATTTAAGCTGTCAGTGTCCACTGTGAGGAACATAGTGAGGAAATGGAAGACCACAGGCACAGTTCTTGTTAAGGCCAGAAGTGGCAGGCCAAGTAAAATATCGGAGAGGCAAAGGCGAAGGATGGTGAGAACGGTCAAAAATAGCCCACAGACCACCTCCAAAGACCTACAACATAATCTTGCTGCAGATGGTGTCACTGTGCATCGTTCAACAATTCAGCACACTTTGCCCAAGGAGGAGCTGTACAAGAGAGTGATGCAGAAGAAGCCTTTTCTGCACACACGCCACAAACAGAGTTGCTTGAGGTATGCAAACGCACATTTGGACAAGCCAGCTTCATTTTGGAATAAGGTGCTGTGGACTGACGAAACCAAGATGGAGATATAAACACTTGTGATGCCTATGTTTAAATGTTATTTTGACAAATGTAGTCAATTGTTGAACGTAGTTTGATATACAACCCCAATTCCGAAGACGTTGGGACAGCATGAAAAATGCTAATAAAAACAAAAAGGAGTGATTTGTAATTGTCACGATTCCCTGGTTGTCTGCCCTGTGTTTCACTAGTTTTTGTCTAAAACTACACTTACCACAATTCCCGGCCCTTATCTCTGCCAGCACTCTGTCATTGTTCGCACCTGATTGTCGTTTGTGATCATCCTGTGTCTGTTTATATAAACCCTGTTTGTTCTCCACTCCTTGTCGATCGTTGAATGTTGATGAATGTCTCTCTCGTGTTTAATGTTTCTACCCTTCCAGCTGTGTTCATCCTGCTGTGTTTTCCCAGTTCCGTGTTTTTCCGATGTGTTCATGTTTTAGTTTCAGTTTTCCCCCCGTGGATGTTTCTTTTGTTCCTGCTTGTTTGTCTTCACTTTGATTTAAAATAAAGAACCCGCATTTAGATCCCACTCCTTGTCTGCCCTCGTCTGCATCTTAACAGAACGATCAACCACAAATGGATCTAGCGGTTCAACAGGCAAAATTCAAACTCCTCTGCCTCAAACAAGAGGAGAACACATCCGTGATTTCCTCGAGCTGGCGAGTGTCGCGGACTTCCCGGACTCCTCCATGGTGGTGTTTTTCCGGGGCAACCTGAACAGTTCGCTTAAGGAGCGGTTACCACCGGAGACGCGCTGCTGTATGCTCCGCGATTTCGTAGAGGAGACTCTGCTGGCATGCGGCTCGCCGTTCACTGTGGACGTTGTTGAGGAGGACCCTGCCCCTCCTCCCACAGTGGTGACCCTCCAGTCGTCCATGACTCATCCTTTCACGCCTGCCCCACCTGCCAGCAAGCCAACCCCCACGCCTTCCTTGATCAATGAGCCAGCGCTCCAACTTCGTCCGCCCGGAGGAGGAGGAGGAGAAGAAAAGCTTCCGCTCCCCAGCCCACGCCTGCCACAGTCAGCGACCCCGAGCCCATGCCTACCACGGTCAGCGAGCCCGAGCCCACGCCTGCCATGGTCAGCGATCCAGCGTTGCCAGTCTCGTCCGCCCACAGGAGGAGGGGAAAAGGAAAGGCCTCTGCCCTCCAGCCTCCACCTACCATGGCCAACCAGCCAGTGCCTGTAGCCTCGAACGTCAGTGAGCCAGTGCCTGTAGCCTCGTACGTCAGTGAGCCAGCGCCAGTAGCCTCGACCGTCCCAGAGCCAGCGCCAGTAGCCTCGACCGTCCCAGAGCCAGCGCCAGTAGCCTCGACCGTCCCAGGGCTCCGCCTCCTGAGCCTCCCACGACTCCGCCTCCAGAGCCTTCCAGGGCTCCGTCCCTAGAGCCTCCTGTGGCTCCACCTCCCTCGGCTCCGCCTCCCGAGCCTTCCTCGGCTCCGCCTCCTGAGCCTCCCTCGGCTCCACCTCCTGAGCCTCCCATGGCTCCGCCCCCTGACCCTCCAGAGCTTTCCATGTTTCCGCCTCCCTCGGCTCTGACTCCTTAGCGTCCCGAGCCTTCCTCGGCTCCGCCTCCTGAGCCTCCCTCAGCTCCGCCTCCTGAGCCTCCCACGGCTCCGTTCCAGAGCCTTCTACGGTTCCACCTCCTGAGCCACCCATGGCTCTGCCACCTGGGTCTTCCACGGCTCCACCCTCCATGGCTCCGCTACCAGAAACTTCCATGGCTCCGCCTACCTCGGCTCCGCTCCCGGAGTTCCCCATGGCTGTGGTCCTGAGGCCGCCTCCCAGGCCTCCTGAACCTGTCCTGTGGCCGCCTCCCAGGCCCCCTGAACCTGTCATTGCCCTGTGGCCAGCTCCCAGGCCACCTGACCCAGTCCCCATCTTGTGCTCCCCGTGGACTGCCTGTCTACTCCCTGTGCCCCCTTGGAATGCCTTCTTGCCCTCTGTGCCCCCTTGGACTTCCTGTCTGCCCCGTGTGCCCCCTTGGACTGCCTTCTTGCCTTCTGTGCCCCCTTGAACTTCCTGTCTGCCCTCTGTGCCCCCACGGACTGTCTGTCTGCCCCTTGTGCCTCCTTGGACTGTCTGTCTGCCCCTTGTGCCCTCTTTGGTCTGCCTGACCCCCCTCACTCCTTGCATTATTTTTTGTTTTGTTTGGGGTATTCCTTTTTTATGTTAGGAGTGTCTGGAAGCCGCTCCTTTGAGGGGGAATTCTGTCACGATTCCCTGGTTGTCTGCCCTGTGTTTCACTAGTTTTTGTCTAAAACTACACTTCCCACAATTCCCGGCCCTTATCACTGCCAGCACTCTGTCATTGTTCGCACCTGATTGTCGTTTGTGATCATCCTGTGTCTGTGTATATAAACCCTGTTTGTTCTCCACTCCTTGTCGATCGTTGAATGTTGATGAATGTCTCTCTCGTGTTTAATGTTTCTACCCTTCCAGCTGTGTTCATCCTGCCATGTTTTCCCAGTTCCGTGTTTCAACTTCATCCGCCCGTAGGAGGAGAAGAAAGGCTTCCGCTCCCCAGCTCACACCTGGCACGGTCAGCGACCCCGAGCCCACGCCTGCCACGGTCAGCGACCCCGAGCCCACGCCTGCCATGGTCAGCAAGCCGAGCCCACGTCTGCCATGGTCAGCGATCCAGCATTGCCAGTCTTGTCCGCCCAGAGGAGGAGGGGAAAAGGATAGGCCTCTGCCCTCCAGCCTCCGCCTACCATGGCCAACCAGCCAGTGCCTGTAGCCTTGAACGTCAGTGAGCCAGTACCTGTAGCCTCGAACGTCAGTGAGCCAGTGCCTGTAGCCTCGTACGTCAGTGAGCCAGTGCCTGTAGCCTCGACCGTCCCAGAGCCAGCGCCAGTAGCCTCGATCGTCCCAGGGCTCCACCTCCTGAGCCTCCCTCAACTCCACCTACTGAGCCTCCCACGGCTCTGCCCCCTGAGCCTCCAGAGCTTTCCATGGTTCCGCCTCCCTCGGCTTCGCCTCCTGAGTCTCCCTCGGCTCTGCCTCCTGAGCCTTCCTCGGCTCCGCCTTCCTCGGCTCCTCCTCCTGAGCCTCCAGAGCCTCCCTCAGCTCCGCCTCCTGAGCCTCCAGAGCCTCCCTCAGCTCCGTCTCCTGAGCCTCCCACAGCTCCAACTCCAGAGCCTTCTAAGGTTCCACCTCCTGAGCCACCCATGGCTCTGCCACCTGGGTCTTCCACGGCTCCACCCTCCATGGCTCCACTACCAGAAACTTCCATGGCTTCGCCTACCTCGGCTCCGACCCCGGAGTTCCCCATGGCTGTGGTCCTGAGGCTGCCTCCCAGGCCTCCTGATCCTGTCCCTGTCCTGTGGCCGCCTCCCAGGCCCCCTGAACCTGTCATTGCCCTGTGGCCAGCTCCCAGGCCACCTGACCCAGTCCCCATCTTGTGCTCCCCGTGGACTACCTGTCTACTCCCTGTGCCCCCTTGGACTTCCTGTCTGCCCCGTGTGCCCCCCTGGACTGCCTACTTGCCTTCTGTGCCCCCCTTGGACTTCCTGTCTGCTCTCTTTGCCCCCTCTGACTGTCTGTCTTCCCCTTGTGCCTCCTTGGACTGTCTGTCTGCCCCTTGTGCCTCCTTGGACTGTCTGTTTGCCCCTTGTGCCCTCTTTGGTCTGCCTGCCCCCCCTCACTCCTTGGATTATTTTTTGTTTTGTTTGGGGTATTCCTTTTTTTATGTTAGGAGTGTCTGGAAGCCACTCCTTTGAGGGGGAATTCTGTCACGATTCCCTGGTTGTCTGCCCTGTGTTTCACTAGTTTTTGTCTAAAACTACACTTCCCACAATCACTTATCACTGCCAGCACTCTGTCATTGTTCGCACCTGATTGTCGTTTGTGATCATCCTGTGTCTGTGTATATAAACCCTGTTTGTTCTCCACTCCTTGTCGATCGTTGAATGTTGATGAATGTCTCTCTCGTGTTTAATGTTTCTACCCTTCCAGCTGTGTTCATCCTGCCGTGTTTTCCCAGTTCCGTGTTTCTCCGATGTGTTCATGTTTTAGTTTCAGTTTCCCCCCCCTGGATGTCTCTTTTGTTCCTGCTTGTTTGTCTTCACTTTGATTTAAAATAAAGAACCCGCATTTAGATCCCACTCCTTGTCTGCCCTCGTCTGCATCTTAACAGTAATTTATTTGAACCCTTTGCTATATTGAAAGCACTACAACTATACATTATATGATGTTTTTCCTTGTGAATGTCATTGTTGTTTTGAAAATGTACAGTATTTTCAAATCAGATGATTGCAACACACTCCTAAAAAGTTGAGACAGGCAATTAAAGACTTGACGAGTTAAATTAACAAGGTGATGTAAAACAGGAGATGTTAATTAGGTGAGGCAATTGTGTCATAGTATATAGGGAGTCTCCAAAAACAGCCTAGTCCTTCAAGAGCAAGGATCATTTGAGATTTGTCAACAGATGCTTCAGCAAATAATCCAGCATTTAGAGAACAATGTTCCTCAAAGACAAGTTGGAATGTTTTTGGCATTTCACCCTCTACAGTGCACAATATAGTTAAACGATTCAAGGAATATAGTCAGTGCATGGTCTCTGATCCCTCAGACTTCACTGATTTATAAAACGGCATTCATCTGAAATGGATATCATGAACATGAGCTTTGGATAACTTTAGTAAACATTTGTTAGTCAAAACCACTAGCGCTGCATCCACAGATGCAAGTTAATACTTTACTATGCAAAGGAGAAGTCATACATCAACACTGTCCAGAAGCACTGCTGACTTCTCTGGGCTCAGTCTCATCTTAGATGAAAAGTAGAACAGTGGAACTCTGTTATTTAAAATAAAAATAAATTGTAAAACAAAGCTGTCGTGTTATCTGGGCCAAAGAGGAAAAGGGCCATCCAAGCTGTTATTAGCGTCAGGTCCATAAGACCGTGTATGTATTGGTCAGGGGTGTGTCAGTGCCCATGGCATGGGTAATACGCACATCTGTGAGAAAACCATGAATACAGACAGATATGTACAAATGTTGGAGCAACATATACTTCCATCCAGCACCGTCTGTTCCAGGGACGTCCCTGCATTTTCTAGCAGGACAACTTCAAACCAAATACTGCCTGGATTTAAAGTGCATGGCTGTGTAAGCAGAAAGTGGGGGTGCTAAATTGACCTGCTTTCAGTCCTGACCTGTCTCCAGTTGCATTATGAAGTACACCATACGGAAATGAAGACCCTGTACAATTGTGCAGCTAAAGACATACATAATGGATGAATGGAACAAACTTGTGTTTTCAGTGCATAAATGCTTAATAAGTGTTATTAGAAGAAATGATGATGTTTCACAGTGGTAAACACTCGACTGTCCCAACTTCTTTGGAGCGTGTTGCAATCTCGGGAAACTCCAGAGAAGAATAGAGTCCATCCCTTATCCAGGAGTACGGATCAAGAGCCAAAACTGTGCGTCGTTAAGTAAGCCCCACCAGATCCAACTAGTAACGCTCCACCTCCCTCACCAGTTCCGGCTCCTCACCCCCCACCCCCTTTGCTAGCCTTTGCTGCCCGGGTCTGGTCCGTCGACGCCCACAGCCTTCACTGCCACCCATATGGCATCACACCCGACTCCTGCGGTTTCTCCTATGGGTGGTGGGCACAAGGGATTCTAAATCTAAACATTCTAAAATATGTATGTTGTTTAAACAGCAAAGAAGATTGGACTACCAGCAACTCTCACCAAATCACTCCCTTGTAGGTAAATATATATTTCTCCTGTCGTTGCAATAATTATAACAGAACAATATGAGCCCTTTTCCAGCAGAATGTTGTATTAGGACCAAATGCATTTGCATATTGGAGTCAGTTTGGGAGTGATGTTGACTGGAAACAAGTCTGGCTTCTGCCCAATCATGATCTCTTAACAAACAAGGTTGAAGTCTTTTAAACTCCATCACAGAATATACCCTGTTAAACATTATTTAACCAAGTTTAAAAAAGATATAAATGAAAGTTGTAGCTTTTGCCAACAGAAGCCAGAGATAGCCGTTCATTTATTTTGGCACTGCCCTTATGTGTTTTTATTGTTGAAAATGTTGATGAAAATGTTACATTATAGTGGAAAGATGTTTTTTAGGTATAATTGTAAACTCCAAAGATAAACAAACCCGCACTTATTTTATTCATTCTTTTAATTTTAATGGCTAAATTTCACCCTCATGAATGTAATTTTTAGTTTTTTTTTTTAATAGTATTTAAAAATTAAGAGAAGCATTATATTGAGTCAATATTGCCCTCAAAGAAACAAAAAGCTATTCGAATTTACACTTCTTAAAATATTCTTATAATATTATTTATACCTCCCCCTAACATTTGAAATGTCGTATTGTATTTGTATTGTTTATTTTGTTGTTTTCTTCAATAATAATAAAAAAAAAGTGGTCTGAATCCAATGTTTGCGTCACATCCTGTCTACTGAGATGGATCCTTCACTACCTATGAAGTCCCACAATCCTGTGCTACCGAATCCACAGCGTTTGAGCTGAAGAAATCAATTGGTGGCTAAAGAGGCAGTTGATAGCCAATATGTATTTTTTTATACACCTTTTCCATTTTTTGATTCCATTTTTAGCGAGAAAGAGGTATTGTAGTTATTCATAAATATACTCTTGGTTATCGCCAAAACTCTCTTGATTTTGTTCTAGATTATTAGACCGTTGTGGTTTAGTTGGAATGACCGTGCATTCAGACCAGAGGCATCAAGAGCGTCCAATCAACCGGAAGTCATTCATTTTCTATGACAGCCAGCGTCTCTTGGCGGCGAGAAGCGGTGCAGCGAGTCTTGGGCGGTGTGGGCGTCAGAGGAAAGTTCAAGTGCAGTCAACATTATGGTAATGAGCTTTGACGTGGTTCGGCTGCAACCTATTGGAATATAGAAGTGCTCCGCTCTAGCGAAGTCTAGAGAACACAACAGTGTAAACTTTGGTTCCCACCAAACATTAATTCCGAAGACAAAATGGAGGAGAAACTAATTATTGCCGTGGCGGGTTTCCCAGTAATATATGATCTGTCCCTGTTTGCTTACAGGGTTATAAATCAACCAAGACCACAGTTATTATTACAAATGTATCTTAATTTGATTACAAACAACTACACTCACCTAAAGGATTATTAGGAACACCATACTAATACTGTGTTTGACCCCCTTTCACCTTCAGAACTGCCTTATTTCTACGTGGCATTGATTCAACAAGGTGCTGAAAGCATTCTTTAGAAATGTTGGCCCATATTGATAGGATAGCATCTTGCAGTTGATGGAGATTTGTGGGATGCACATCCAGGGCACGAAGCTCCCGTTCCACCACATCCCAAAGATGCTCTATTGGGTTGAGATCTGGTGACTGTGGGGGCCATTTTAGTACAGTGAACTCATTGTCATGTTGAAGAAACCAATTTGAAATGATTCGAGCTTTGTGACATGGTGCATTATCCTGCTGGAAGTAGCCATCAGAGGATGGGTACATGGTGGCCATAAAGGGATGGACGTGGTCAGAAACAATGCTCAGGTAGGCCGTGGCATTTAAACGATGCCCAATTGGCACTAAGGGGCCTAAAGTGTGCCAAGAAAACATCCCCCACACCATTACACCACCACCAGCAGCCTGCACAGTGGTAACAAGGCATGATGGATCCATGTTCTCATTCTGTTTACGCCAAATTCTGACTCTACCATCTGAATGTCTCAACAGAAATCGAGACTCTTCAGACCAGGCAACATTTTTCCAGCCTTCAACTGTCCAATTTTGGTGAGCTCTTGCAAATTGTAGCCTCTTTTTCCTATTTGTAGTGGAGATGAGTGGTACCCGGTGGGGTCTTCTGCTGTTGTAGCCCATCCGCCTCAAGGTTGTGCGTGTTGTGGCTTCACAAATGCTTTGCTGCATACCTCGGTTGTAATGAGTGGTTATTTCAGGCAAAGTTGCTCTTCTATCAGCTTGAATCAGTCGGCCCATTCTCCTCTGACCTCTAGCATCAACAAGGCATTTTCTCCCACAGGACTGCCGCATACTGGATGTTTTTCCCTTTTCACACCATTCTTTGTAAACCCTAGAAATGGTTGTGCGTGAAAATCCCAGTAACTGAGCAGATTGTGAAATACTCAGACCGGCCCGTCTGGCACCAACAACCATGCCACGCTCAAAATTGCTTAAATCACCTTTCTTTCCCATTCTGACATTCAGTTTGGAGTTCAGGAGATTGTCTTGACCAGGACCACACCCCTAAATGCATTGAAGCAACTGCCATGTGATTGGTTGATTAGCTAATTGCATTAATGAGAAATTGATCAGGTGTTCCTAATAATCCTTTAGGTGAGTGTATAATTTTAAATACTTTCCTCCATCGATCGATTTCTTATTTTCACACTTTAAAGAGTTCATGAGGATATACGCTACTTGTGATAGGTCGGCAAAAGGTATATGGTCGACATGTCTGGATGTTTAAATTGCGGCCCCTTTATATAGTTCGCAAAACAAAGCATTCTGAACAAACGTTGCCGCCTATTTCTACTACATCAGAGCGTCCACGAGCATCCTCGAGCGTTGAAGGCAGGGCAGCCAGAGCGAATTTTGACGCTCTCGCCGCTTCTGGTGTGAACGCACGGTGAGTGAAACAGGCACGTCATCTTTAGTGATCACCAGATGGCGATAATCAGTTGCTGGTATCCTAGCAACGATGTGACCGAAACCAGTTTCTGACGGTACCTTCATAAGCAAACGCTGTCTGTTGACTGATAGGGCAGCGAGGCAACAAGACGGTTGGTTTCGGACGCAGCCTGTAAATGTGACTGACTGAGCTGTAGTTTCTACTTTTTAATGGCTGAGCTACAAACTAAAACAATGCATCACTGCCATCTACTGTTTACATGGGAACTAGACAGCCGGCTCTTCTTTCCTATGTTCATGGACGACGTAATGACGTAAGGATGTACGTCATAAGCCAGCGATCCCACGCCAAATCGTACCTGACAGCTCAAGAATACAAATAATTTCTGGTTGTTTATGTACTCAATCAATAATGGCAATTTGTGAAATTTTTATCGAAAATCTTGCATAGTGCAGCTCTAACAGGGATACTACAGACAGAGGATGTTACACAATTCAACTATAATTCGGTCGTCGTCAGTGTTGAAGTAATTAAAGATCATTTTGATTTTAGTGCTATGACTCGTATGTGGCTTTGTTGTACCTCACGTGTCATTTCAAACAAATATAGTAGGACTGAGTCGCATGGACTGATGAACAGACTGTGTTGATGTTATTCAAATCTGTAAATCGATGTGCAACTTCACAAAGCCTTCATTATGGTTAATAATGGTTAGAGAAATTAGTTAATTATTTATAAAATGTTCATTTTTTATATCACCATAGAGTTGAAAATGAAGAAGTCAGTGTTGTTGTAATATAAACATTTTTATTTATAACTCAGAATATGGTATAAAGACGCAATATAAACGTATTTTCAAATATCCTAATATTGGGGGACAGAATACAAAACCCGCTCATTCGTTCATAAGGTGCTTTTATGCAACAGATAACGGGCAATTCTTGAAACAAAAATGAGATCATGCTCTTTTAGTCTCCCAGTTTCTGCCATAACAGCTTATAATCATGCGTGATTATTTTGCACGATTAATAATAGATTGTTTCATTGACCAAGTTTGCTTTATGCATGCCATCTGTATCTGCTCAATCTATTGATTACTCTGCATTTTATGAATTTAGTTAATTTATGACATCAACAAAAGCAAACAAGAGGCTGATTGTTTACATATATACTTATTTTCTATTCAAATTTTTTATTTATTAAATGGTTTGGCTCAACTATTAAATATATCTCTAACAATGATAACACACCAGCAAAAATCGCATCTACTATCATGTATGTCTATGAAAGATTAACGAGCTAATGAGACTAAGTTATGGGCGGGGCGAAACGTGTAGCCCCTCCTCATTCTGCAGGCTGCAACCAGGTCCACAGTATGAGGTAGAGTAAGTGCACAATAGGTGGCGGTATGTGCTGCTTTATGCCACAAAACCGCCAGTTAACTCAAAGAAGAATTTGAGCGCTCAGTCGGTCCGTGTTCAACGTGTTTAACTTCATTTGTGAGTTTATATTGTTTTAATATATTTGTATTTTCTGTGCCGTGTTGTTATTGTTTCTTTGGCGTTTTAATGATCGTTAAATAATCTTACTATCGCCGTATGTGGTGTTTTTGTTTAGGAGAAACAAGCAGAAATCTGAAAATAATGTTTAATTTCTGATTTATGAGCTCGCAATATCCATAGACTGAGTGTAAACGAGTTTAATGAAGGCAAGTTGTATATGGACTTTTATAGGTTGTTGGGGTTTAAATGTTTTTTCGTGGTGGCAAACGCATCTGATGTTGGTTTATCACATAATATCTGTTCATTTATATTTAACGTTATTTACTTGTATGAAATGTTAGCATTGGTAATAAAAGTTATTTTGATATTCAAAATTCAAAGCATCAGAAGCATCAGAAGAATGTAAGAGTTTTTCAAGGTGTTTTGGAAAATCAAATTAAGCAAAATTTCATTATCATATTTCTGTAGTGTTTGTCAGGGGCGTAGAACACGCGGGGGATGAGGGGGACCTGTCTCCCACACATTCACAGGGCAAATGTGTTTACGCTGCGTTTTGCATACAGCTAATATGTAAATGCAAAAGTAAATATTCACTGGTCAATCGTGTAATTAATTCAATAAAATGGTTTCATTGATTTTGAGAGCCTATAATAGTCTTTTTGAGTTTGTTGAATGTCAGTCCATTATGATGATGATGATTGTAGCAGCCCGGTTGAATAAAACAATCGCTCTTTCACTGTTTGTTTGTGATTGTCTTCCTTCAGTTAGTTATTTTCTCCTATTTAGACATCACAACACACTGCAAGAGCTACAAGAATCAAATAAAAAAATAGTTTGGGTATTTTGCTGTGGGTAAATCAATTTAAAGAAACAATTAGACAATATAATTGACAATTTTACAACAATATTACATGTTAAACAGAACATCTAAACATAAACACCACAAATCAGTCCTTAATCCAAACTAAACTGACAAAGAGACACACAATATAGACATAAACTTTACCAACCGTGTGCCCTTATCAACCAAGTACAATAAAAAAAAACCTTAATGCACACATTTTTAAAACTCTTTTAACT